>NW_028318849.1:0-135000 GCF_062004578.1 Staurois parvus | reverse complement strand
CTAAAGTCCTTTTACTCTTCCTTAGACTAGACAAGCAGTTGACACTGGTAGTGCGGACGTGGTCCCACTGCAAGGAGTAGTCTTTAGGTTTCCTGGGGCTGGGCATTAAAGTTGGGCATTGATTTGTGTAAGTGCCAACAACTGGTCCCCGCAGCACTGTCTTCCACATGCTCCAGTGGTCTAAAGTCCTGATGTCATCAACACCAGTGCAGGGTCTGTAACACTGCATTGGATATGATGACAACGAGGAACGTGGGGGAGCGGAGGATCAAGTAAGTTAAAGTGCCATATACCCATCCCCCCTCCCATATACCCAATGAAGTGACTGGCCTCAGGTGTTATACAGAGATTAAACAAATCTTATAACATAGGTTCTCCCTGTCTATCTGCAGTCTTCTCTTCTCTACAGCCTTTCAAAGTCCAGAATTTTTAAAGCTTTCATATACCAAGGTGCAGAGAGCTGAAATTACACACTGCAGAGTTCAGTGAGGAGAGCTTTGAGAGCTGTTTGGATAGAAGAGACACACCCCCTTCACACAGCTCACAGGAACCGAGCTGAGGCTGTCAATGGGCTGGAGGTCCCTCCCCTGTCTCCATTTTTCTCTTGGTGTCAGGAAAACTTGTCAGAAGTGATTCATGCAGACAGCAGAGGAATGAAGCAGCAGACGGAAATGACACTTAGTGCTCCTAGCTGAGACAAGTACACACTATAGAGGGATATGTTTTGTTCATATTTTATGTCAGGTTTACAACTACTTTAAAGTGGTTCTAAAGGCATTCTATGCATTAGGCTCCATGTACACTGGGCATTTCAATAACGCTGGTAGCATTAGCTGTGTAAAGTTGCATAAAAAAACTTTAGTTTTCAGCGGTTTCTAGCGTTTTTGCAGTAGCGTTTAGCCATCTTTTTCCGCGTTTTGTGGGTTTTAGTGATTTTGTAGACAAAAAAATTTTGTCCAAAAACACTGGTTTGCCGCATTTTACCACATTTTAGCTAATAAAACTCCTCTGTAAACCCACTGGTTCTGGGTTTCTTTTCCATCCAAAAATGCTGATTAAAGCCTATGTGTGCATGGACACATAGGATAACATACTGTGGAGTTTACTGGCTGTAGAAAAAAAAAATGACAAAAGCCAAAAACAGTCGCTGTAAAAATGTCCAGTGTGCATGAGGACTAAAGGTAAAAAAAAACCTTTGGGGTGCAGCTCCCCCCTTATTCTTACTTGAGCCCCATCTCGATCCAGCGATCTGCATGAGTGCCAGGTCTCTCCCAGTTCTCGCTCTCCTTGTTGGATCACACAGCAGCGGGAGTCATTGGCTCCTCCTGCTGTCATTCACAGCCAGTGAGCCAATGAGAGAGCAGGGAGCAAGAAATCAAGAAGCTTGCTTTTGTGGGTACTTGGCAGGGGAGGAGCCAGGACCACCAACGGGGGACCCAAAAAGAGGAGGATCGAGGCTGCTCTGTGCAAGTAAGTATAACATGTTATTAAAAAAAAAAACACAACTTTTCCAATCACTTTAACACCTGTAGTGCGGGCGCAACCTCACTGCAGGAGAAATTTACATTTCCCGGAGTTGAGCTTTAAAAGCTGTCACTAATTTGTGTAAGGGTCAAAAATTAATGTTCTCTTTCTTACCTACATGGTATCCTTATAGTTTATATGAACGGCTTAACTCCCCCATAAAGACTGCACCTGGTGCTTTAAATGGGATCTGATGCCCAAGACCAGTAGAATCTTTCTGCACTGTGATTGGTTGCCCATCCTACCAACTCTTGATCAGCAGTATGTGACTACAAGATGTTGATGGCAATTCGGTTACAGGCCTGGGGGTACAGATGCAGTGTACCCCAGAACAACACAGTGATACGTGTATGCTGGATGTTAAGGCCCATCCACCCTGCCACTGCATACATAGTGGTCGTAAATGGGTCATAATGGTCAAGAAAAGGGGTCTCCAAAGTTTTTAAACAAAGGGCCAATTTACTGTTCTTGATGCTTTAGGGGAGCCAGGCTATGGGAGTAGAAATTGACCTGACATCTAGTGAGAGTGGTACAATGCCCTATCTTTGGTGTCAGTGGAAGGAATAGTACCCCATCATTGGTGTCAGTGGGAGGAATAGTGCACCCTCATTGGTATCAGTGGAAGGAATAGTATACCATCACTGGTATCAGTGGGAGGAATAGTGCCCATCATTGGTATCAGTGGGAGGAATAGTGCCCATCATTGGTGTCCGTGGAAGGAATAGTACCCCATCATTGGTGTCAGTGGGAGGAATAGTGCACCATCATTGGTATCAGTGGGAGGAATAGTGCACCATCATTGGTATCAGTGGAAGGAATAGTACACCATCATTGGTGTCAGTGGGAGGAATAGTGCCCCATCATTGGTGTCAGTGGGAGGAATAGTGCACCATCATTGGTATCAGTGGGAGGAATAGTGCCCCATCATTGGTATCAGTGGGGGGAATAGTGCCCCATCATTGGTATCAGTGGGAGGAATAGTACACCATCATTGGTATCAGTGGGAGGAATAGTGCCCCATCATTGGTGTCAGTGGGAGGAATAGTGCCCCATCATTGGTATAAGTGAAAGGAATAGTGCCCCATCATTGGTGTCAGTGGAAGGAATAGTGCCCCATCATTGGTATCCGTGGGAGGAATAGTGCCCCATCCTTGGTGTCAGCAGAATGAATTGTGCCCTTTTGTTGGTATCAGTGAGAGGAATAGTGCCCCATTCTGGTGTCATCATTGCTATCAATGGAAATAATTCTGCCAATCATTTTTGTCAATGGAAAGAATTGTGCCCTATCATTGGTGTCAGTGTTTGGAATTATGCCCTTTTGTGGGTGTCTATAGAAGGAATAGTGCCCCATTGCTAGTGTCAGTGAAAGGAATAGTGGCCCATCGTTAGTATCAGTGGAAACAATTCTGCCAATTGTTGTCAATGGAAAGAATTGTGCCCCATCATTGGTGTCAATGAGAGGAACTATGCCCTTTTGTGGGTGTCTGTGGGAGATATAGTGCCCCATTATTGGTGTCTGTGACAGGGATTATGCCCCATTGTTTGTGTCAGTGGATGCATGTAATAGTGCCCAAGAGCCAGATAAAGGCAAGCAAGGGGCCGCAGTTTGGAGACCACCAGTCAAGAAGAAAAAGGAGAAACACACTCATCAAAATTTGGAACTTTATAGGTGCAAAGTCATTCAATACCACACAAAATTAAAGATAAAACCATTAGAGTTTATTACATACATAAATTTAAAAGAATCAATTTGTTAATTCAGAGTGGCTGAAAATTTGACGAAATACAGTCTCACAAATGATAGTTCCAAACATAGTGTATATATACGGTGTGATGAATCCCAACATGTTTCGTCCATCAAGCTTCCTCAGGGGATAAGGTCTATCAAACTGTGAATTAACACAGTAATAATATGATAATAAATAATGCTTTAAATATATAATTCTAATGGCAAAAAAAAATGATAATTTAAAGCTATTGCTAGGGAGGTTTTTTTTTTTCTTGGGAGGGTGTATGTGATCAGCACAGGGCCAATCAGCGCTCTGCAGACAGAAGGTCAAGGGTCCTGCAGTCTCTTAGGACAGTCGGTAGAGAATTAAAACTCCTCCTACAAGCTTTATCCAGTGATCTGCTGGACACTGATAGACGTCACAAGACTGCTCTAACCGCTGATGAGAAAAGGTATTTAGCAGTTTATATTTACTAAAATAATTGCATTTCCATGTTCTGTGTACTGTGGGTGACCAGATATAGAGAATGCAGGGTCCAGGGAGACCAGATATAGTGAATGCAGGGTCCAGGGAGACCAGATATAGTGAATGCAGAGTCCGGGGAGACCAGATATAGGGAATGCAGGGTCCAGGGAGACCAGATATAGTGAATGCAGAGTCCGGGGAGACCAGATATAGTGAATGCAGAGTCCGGGGAGACCAGATATAGTGAATGCAGAGTCCGGGGAGACCAGATATAGTGAATGCAGAGTCCGGGGAGACCAGATATAGTGAATGCAGAGTCCGGGGAGACCAGATATAGTGAATGCAGAGTCCGGGGAGACCAGATATAGTGAATGCAGGGTCCGGGGAGACCGGATATAGTGAATGCAGGGTCCTGGGAGACCAGATATAGTGAATGCAGAGTCCGGGGAGACCAGATATAGGGAATGCAGGGTCCTGGGAGACCAGATATAGTGAATGCAGGGTCTGGGGTTTAGTAACACTTTATTTAATTATTGGGATTCAATATGTGTGGCTTTTTTCCCCTGAAGACAACATGCAGGTATTTTTTTAGCGTTTTTCAGTAGCATTCAGAAGTCTGTAGGAGTGTTTGTGTTTTACTAGCGGTTTTACAGTACATGTTGAGGGAAAAAGCCTGAACAAAGCTGCTTGTAGTGTATTAATAGCGTTTTTTTTTTCTGCTGGAAAAACGCTCCAAAAAAACTCTACAAAAAATGTTTTTTTTCTGCTCCTAGACACTGAAGCTCAAAAAATGCTACTGGCATAAAGTAGTGTGCACAGACACATAGGGTAACACTAGCTTCTAGGAGCTGAAAGAAAAATGCTAATAGCTTCTAGGAGCTTAGAATTATATATTCAAATCTGTACTTATTATATCTCTTGTTGAAACAAAATGTATTTTTTATTTTTGTTATAAGGCATTGATTATCTTTTTGTTAGTTCCTTCACAGTGTAATAGACCTTATCCCCCTCAGGAAGCCTGATGGGCGAAACATGTTGGGATTAATCACACCTTATATATATACTGTGTTTGGAACTATCATGTGTGAGACGGTAGTTTGTAAAATTTTCAGCCACTCTGAAATTTTAACAAATTGATTCTTTTACTTTTATGTATGTAATAAACTCTAATGGTTTTCTCTTTCATTTTGTGTGGTATTGAATGACTTTGCACCTATAAAGTCCCAAATAGGAGTGTTTTTCTCTTTTTCTTCTTGTACATTCAAACTGGGGGACAAGGTGCTAAGATTCCTCTCCTGACTCTATTGCTGGTGGGGTCATAATGGTCATAAAAAAAGCTTTTTTGGTTTTGCCAGCTAATGCAGCTCCCACTCTACTTTTGGCTCTCTGCTACCCAGTGCTGGTGTCATGCCTGCACCCCCATCTATGCATGGTCATTCACGTAGCCCTGGGTACATAGTCATGGGGGAAACCACAACACTCGCACTAGACCTTCTTACAACAGAATTCTAATTCTATGCTATATCCCAAAAACGGGGATCATTTTTTTCCAAAGATTTCAGAGGTGGTGGTTTTTGGTAATATCCATATAGGTGAATTAGAACTCTAGCACCTATTGTGACCCAATCAAGCCATTTCCCAGCACCCCTGCAAGAGTTGCATGCCAGACTCACGTGCCCATCACCCTTCAGGTCACTCACCCTGCGGCCACACCCCATGCCACTTTGAGCGCCGATTCTGTCAATTCGAGATCCAAAGCAGTCGGATGGTCTTCTCATGCTGCGGGGAGCATTCAGCAATTCTCGAAGTTTGTTCCTCAGTGGAGATGATTTCTCTCGCTGTGCCCAGGACCCTCTGTTATACGCCATGTCGGCCCCAGGCCGGGCTGCTTCCCCAGTCCAGGATGGTGCTGAGTTTGAAGAGTCAGAGGAATCATAATTTGGAGCAAACATGTCTTGAACTGGAGCCTCAGCTTCTTCTACTGGGAGTCTGTCTTCTAAACGTTCTAGGAGACCCTGAGGAGCAGAACAGATCATGTTATCAGACAGACTGAAAAAAATTCCACAAAAAGTTTGGAATTTTATGGTACCATCAATATATATCACAAATCATACAAAACTTTGTTTTAAAAAGACTACCTAAAGTGGACCTTAACTTTTAAAATAAGTGTCATATAGCTGTGCCTCCTCCCTCTCTCACAGTTGTATGTCATTGTTAGATGTTAACATATTGTTAACATATTTTTTTGTGCTGCAAAGCAACCCTTCCACATTTCTTGCCTAGGCGAAAGTGATGTTTTCCCTCCCCAGAATACGCATGTGCGCAGGGGCAGACTGACAACTCATGGGGCCCCCGGGCAATAGGGGATCATGGGGCAGCTGTGTCCTTGCCCAAACTCAAAAAGGCCTATGAAAAAGGTACCAGGGGCATCTCATGGGGGCCCCCTACTGACCCTGGGCCCTCGGGCAGTGCCCGAGTTTCCAAATGGTCAGTCCGCCCCTGCATGTGCGTGAATCTAGTGGTACAGCTGAGCACGCACGGGTTTCTACTTAACATCTGTGCATGCTCAGGAATTTCCTGCACATGCGCAAAGATGGCAAATTTTTGGGACTTGCGTAATAGCAGCCTTTGCACATCTGCAAGAAACCCATGCCTGTGCAGATGTTCAGCAGACAGCCTTTCATCACATCTGCGCAAGCACCATAATGGCGGCACCAGGGGGATGCACCGAACCCACTAAAGAGGGGACTGAAATTCCTCTTTAATTCTTTCAACTTTGCCATATGCCATATGCCATATGAGTGAAAATAAATTGAATAATTTTGCAAAATGTCACGAACTGTATTGTAGTTAATAGGAAAAGTAAGTGAAGGTGTTTTTTGAAATTTTTAAGGGTACAATTGGTTTGAAGTGACTTTTGAGAGAATCACCTTTCACCTATCCTGGACCTGTTCTTGAGGCAAAAATGGACCCTCATTTACCCTATTGTATTATGCTATTTTATAGAAAGATAGTAAAAAAAAAGTAAAACAGATTTTTAAATTTCCAAAAAGAAACTATTCAACAATCAAATACACAAAAGAAAAGACAAATACAAGGAGTTCCACTTACCCTGTCAAAAAATAAAAGTCAGCAGCTACAAAAACTGTAGCTGCTGACTTTTAAAAAACAGCCACTTACCTGTCCCTCCGCCCCGTGGTGTGTCCCCCGCAGCCTGTTTCACCGGCCGTCCTGTATTCCAGGAGGCCGGCATCTTCAGTGTGGGCACCCAGCTGTGATAGCTTGTGGCTTCACAGCCGGGTACCCACTGCGCATGCGCAAGTAGCGCTGGGCTTTTCATGAATGGTCCTGTAGTCTTATGGGACCTGTCACATGTCCCAAAAGACTACAGGGAGGGAGGGAGGACACCTTCCGTTTGCGATTGCCTAGGCGATCGCATCAGAAGTGGGTGCGGGTACCTGTCAAATTTGGGTAGCCACTCCCCCCCGCCCCCCAAAGGTGCCAATCCTTAATGGGGAGCCGGGGAGCAGTCCTTAAAGCGGAACTTCCCCTTTTGGATGGAGCGCCGCTTAAAATGATTTACATAACTATCACCTGGGATTCACACAAGTTTACAATGAAATCCAATCAAAAAAATTTATGGATCTTTGAAAATCCGGGAGCCGTAGTTGACATATGCTTTTCCCAGCCTCCCAGCCTGGAAATATTTGAGCAAACTTGGGAACACTGGCTCAAATACATCTCAGGGAAGACCTAATGCTCCCTTATGATGCCTCTGACTTACCAGTGGAGAGGACTAAACAGTTGTTTGTTTTCTTTGTATTCTTTACTTTTCCACTTTATATTAATCTTTTCCTTTCTTTTTGAGAGAGCAGCTGTCAGCTCTAGTGTCCTTACCTATGGAACAAAGTGTTAGGGCCCCTGGGAGATGCGCAGGAATATGAAACTTTCCCTGATGTGGAGTTGGTTTAGACTCTACTTTATGCCATGATGGACAAAAGATATCTTGAGAGAGTCAGTGTCCATATTAAGGTATTCCTGGATGAGATGGTCTCCTTTGTCCCTGAATGACTCAAGATTTTTCAGGATGGTGTGTGATCAATAGAAGATCAACAAGTTCTAGTCTCTATGGATACTTGGGTTTAATATATTATTTTCTACAGTTTAAATATTTTTTCATAAGTGTATTGGCTTCTATGTTCAAATTTCACACTCTGAAACACCTGATTGTTACCCACTCTCGTGTTTTGTTTAATGGTATTTGTATGGGCTCTCTTGTTTTGTACTTTCACTTTGAAATCTAATTAAAAAAATTGAAAAATTAAAAATTAAATTGCTTGCTTAAATTTCACCCTGGGAAGGAAATTAGGAATTACAGCTTCAGTGAAATTTGTGCCAATTTACATTTTTACTGAAATAATTCCAAGTCATATTTGAAAAAAAAAACATAATTTTCATCATACACTTGTCCTTTATACCTTTTAACATCATATAACACATTTTGGTGACACATTTCAGTAAACAAAACACACTTTCTTAGAGATACAATGATTTTAGATGAGTGTTTTGAGTGCTTTGATCTGAAGTAGAGAGTTGCATCCCTGAAAAGCTGGTCCAGAAAAACACTAATTAAAAAAAAAAAATAGTATCTGCTCTTTGGTTGTAATTACATTTTTACTCTTTTTTTTAATTATTTATTTATTTAAAAAAAATTTTGCTGTTGCTAATCTGTCCCTTCTCTTATATTTAACACAAGTTAGAGACAGATTTTTTTTTATTAACTTGGGGTAATAAATTGGCTGTACAAATAAACATAACAGCAAAATTATAAAAGTTTCTTGCCAGTTCTACATTCTGTGTCAGTTCTGAGGTCAAATTGAATTTCATCCCTATATAAATGCTCGCATTTGAAATACAACAAAGAAAGGAAGATAACAGTCACTATTTGGCTGCATGATCATGCAAAACGAAACCTTTTGTTTCGGTTGAAAAATAGACCCAAAAATGAATGCTAACAAATTCATATTCCAAATGAGTACTGTCCGTAATACTTTTTTTATTTCTTTATCCAAATGGAATGCAAACTGCTGATCTGTATAGGGAGGGGATTGCTGTGCTGATTTACTGCACAAAAGGAAGTTGCAGCACTTTATAAAAAGTGTATGGCATAGAATCTCCCCCCCAAAAAAATGTCATTTCCAGGCTATTTCTCCAAACGTGTCCATAGTTCAGATGACCTTTTAGAACAATTTATCAGATTTTTTTTTGTCCTAGACATGATTAGATCATTACGATTGGTGATTGAAGTTGAAATGAAAATGTCAGCATTAATATTGTATTGAGTCTTCTATGTGTCCTTGCTGATGTTTGAATCTTTGAAGAAAATGATATGAATTTAGACGTAATAAGAAGTGCAAAGAGCAGTGATGGAGTGCAGGGGGTAGATATCGGCAACAACCAATAAAATAACAAAGTGCTACCACTTAAACATTACCTAGATTGCAAGCTCCAAGGATCAGGGCCCTCCTAACCCCTCTTGTATTGAACTGTATTGTTACTGTCAGGGGCGGACTGACCATTTGGAAACTCGGGCACTGCCCGAGGGCCTGGGGTCAGTAGGGGGCCCCATGAGATGCCCCTGGTACCTTTCTCATAGGCTTTTTTGAGTTTGGGCAAGGACACAGGGGCCCCATGATCCCCTATTGCCCGGGGGGCCCCATGAGTTGTCAGTCCGCCCCTGGTTACTGTACTGTCTCCCACTATAATGTAAAGCGCTGAGCAAACCGTTGGCGCTATATAAATCCTGTATAATAATAATAATAATAGTAAACATCCTACCAATTCTCAAACCATAAAGATAGCAAACCGCATCTCTCAAATTGCTCTGGAATACAACTCCCAGCATATATAGCTGTGCAGCAAGCAGGACATGAACCCATAAAAGTCCCTAAAAGTGTGATATGCTTCCAATTAAAATATTAAATGTAAATTCAGTAAAACGATAATGTCTAAAATGTTATTTCATCTCCAAATAGTTTTCTGATCAAATATTTTATTTCACATCAGCACACGATCATTGTTTTTTGAACAGTTAATTATTATAAGCAGGGGTGAGCAAAACTGAGAGTTTTAATTTCTCAGACATTTTTATTAATTTTTGGTGAATATTATTTTTTACTATGTGCATTGGGTCAAAGGGGAAATCAAAATGATGGTAGTTTTTAAAAGTGCAGTGGGCGATAACTGGTTCCTAAGGGTTAGAGAAGCTCCTTTTAAGTAACCTAGACCTTGTCTTGCTCCAAAAACATTTTTCACAGTATATAAAAAAACAGAAAAGATATTATTAAAAATATGTAACAACTCCTCCTCTGTCTATCCCTAACTCCTCACGCAGCTTTGGAGAGTCATTACCCCCACTGGCCAAACTCTTTCTGATATGTTATTACCTCTTGCTAACAATTTTTACTCACTTGACACTATAAGATATGCTGCATTGTTTTCTTGACTCTTTCTCTCCCCCTTTCTATAAGGACATTGATACTGTGACGACTATTATTCCCTGTGTTTTGCTGTCAATGTTATGTCTCATGCCTACTGTAAATGTCTCCCTCCCTATGTTGCAATGCCAATAAAAAGTTTGAACAAGAAAAATATGTAACAACTGCACAAAGAACAAAATGTGCACACAAAATTCATATGAGCATACAAAATATGGACACACAAAAAAAAACACAAGTATAACAATACAAAATTAAATAAACTTCCCTAAGTATCCCTAAAAACTACTTCTCCTTACCCCTAAAAAACACACCCTCTAAATTTTACCAGTAAATGAGCAAAATCTTTCCCTTTTGGGTAAAATATTGCTGATAAAATTAATAATTTTGTAGTAAAATTTTGCAAAGATCCATGATTGTATGCTTCTATTTTTCATGAATTTTAGTTTTCTCTTCAATCCCAATTTCCAACTTTTAAAGGCGTTAAAAAATCCCTGCAATTGTTTTTTTTTAACCAATACAAAAAGATACCGAGCATGCAATTAACTTAGCTGATCTGCTTGATATAAATAAATAAATACAGACAATGATACCAATTATTTAGCAATTATTCTCATTACGCTATGTGCATGTGCTATACTAAATCAGAAGCAGCAAGGTGACTTTTTTCTTTCAGCCAACAGTGGGTGGTAATCAGGACATTCAGAACTTGTTTAGAAAATTAATTATTATTCACTTTTTATGGCTATTAATTATTCCAACTGACTCAAACAGCTTTTCTCAACTAGGGTTCCTCCTGAGGTATCTAGGGGTTCCTTGAGCAGCAAGCTATGTCTAATTGATCACATACCTGTAGTGACCACCAAAGCAAGAAGGAATTTCTATGGTCGCCACTAATGTGACAGAACCAAAAATGTTACTGTCTGTTATGATTATTCATTTATTTCACAATTAATACTAAAAAAAAATTTTTTATACAGAGCACGTGACCAAAAAAGCATCTGTCAGGGGTTTCAAACATGCTAGCTATGCCATACTATTTATTCCTATATATAAAATGTTCTGCAATTGAGTGATAATGGTAATGCACAGCAAAATATAGATATAAATATTTTAAGCGGGGCTTCCCCTGAGACCTAAAAATATTTAAAGTTTTCCTCTGGGGTATAGAGGTTGAGAAAAGCTAGGTTTTAGATATGTGTACAGCTGCTGTAGGAAATTTCTCTGTAAATTTTCTCCATATTTAACCAAAGCTTTTTGTGGATGTATTTTTCCAATGTGTTTAGACCTTTTCTTTGTTTTTAAACATTAAGAACAGTTTCCCTTTTTTTATGCTCAAATTATCAATGAAAATTTACACCACAGGTGACAAAATGTAACATATTTTGGTGAAAAGGTCATTTTAAAACATACAATGTCATTGACAGTTTCTAATATTTAATACATATGCTGACCCTGCTTTAGCCTAAGATGGCTGATAAAAGAACCATTGGAATGATTTTTAGCTGCTCTTCACACTGAAAAGCTGAACTAAAGGTTTCCTTGTGTCTTCAATGTAATGTTTGGAATTTTGGTATACGTCATCTACGGTATGATATCCTTTCTTTTGATTAATGCCCCCTGAAGGGGATCTAGTCACTGAGCTGTGGAGGCCAGGACCCCAAGGGGTTTATTTACTAAAGCTGGAGAGTCCAGAATCAGACTCCCTTCTGCATAGAAACCAATCAGCTTCCAGGTTTCATTGCCAACGCATCATTGAACAAGCTGAGGTTAGAAGCTGATTGGTTTCTATGCAGAAGGGAGTCTGATTTTGGACTCTCCAGCTTTAGTAAATAAACCCCCATATGTCTCATAGTGAGAACATGTAATCACATTTTTAATGCCCCCTGAAGGGGATCTAGTCACTGAGCTGTGGAGACCAGGACCCCACATGTCATAGTGAGAACATGTGATCACATTTTTAATGCCCCCTGAAGGGGACCTAGTCACTGAGCTGTGGAGACCAGGACCCCATATGTCTCATAGTGAGAACATGTGATCACATTTTTAATGCCCCCTGAAGGGGATTTAGCCACTGAGCTGTGGAGACCAGGACCCCGTGGGGTTTATTTACTAAAGCTTGAGAGTCCAAAATCAGACTCCCTTCTGCATAGAAACCAATCAGCTTCTAACCTCAGCTTGTTCAATGAAGCTTTGGCAATGAAACCTGGAAGCTGATTGGTTTCTATGCAGAAGGGAGTCTGATTTTGGACTCTCCAGCTTTAGTAAATAAACCCCCATACGTCTCATAGTGAGAACATGTGATCACATTTTTAATGCCCCCTGAAGGGGATCTAGTCACTGAGCTGTGGAGACCAGGACCCCATATGTCTCATAGTGAGAACATGTGATCACATTTTCTGGTAATGGTATTATGGAGTTACAATACAATTGTGTTATTGAAATCTTTAACCCAGAATACCCATGTGGGACATTTTAATGCCCCTCTTTTAGTTTAATATGTAACATAATATGAACAACTTAGAATATGATTAGGAACTCGTTTAATTTAGGGCTATGATATTAATATTATTACTATTATTATTATTATGTAGGCAAACAGCCCAAACTTTTTCTTTAAGTTTTCAATGTAGTAAGTGCGGGTTAAAACGCCCTGTCAAGTTGTAATTATTGTCTGTATTTTCACTGGGGATTTAACCCTCTTTGTTCCTCCTGGTGACCACTTTCACTGGAGAAGGTTAAAAAAATCCAAAATTTGAGTTGTCACTGGAACAGAAGGTGAAATCTTTCAATAGCGACACTTGATAGGGTTACAATTATCAAGGAGGGAATTTTGAACTCATCCCTAATCTATCCAGTGCTAAAAACGTTTTGGCTCTGGAAATACTTTATTAATAAAAATGTTGTTGGATTTCTTGTTTATTCCTATGGCTGCCAATTTTAGTGTCCAAAAATTGTATTAAGGCTTTTTATGAAGAATTATTGTCTAAACTCCCTATTTTATCATATAGGAGTCTCAGAAATATATCAGAAGAACCATAAAATAGATGCACAGATATATGGTAAGTGTGTGTAATGCGAACTCTCCTTACTGGAAGATGGAAATGTGATACCAATGGACAACTCTTCCTAACGTGTAGTGTAATTGCAGAAAGCTAATTGGCTGCTACATTTAAATAAAAGGGTCATGTATTATTTATTGACAGAAACCCTAAAAGTCTAATGAGGTCAGGATATAAGTCAAGAAGAGAAACACAAGAACAGAAAAACGTATTTTTCTGTATTGTCACACCTCACCTAGTATCAAGGGGAAGTGAAGGATCCTTCATCTCTTGGACCTGGCAACAGTTACCACCATACTTTTGCTCCAGCCAACTTTCTTTCTTACCTTTAAATCGGACAAGTCTGAAGACAGGGGAGAGTTGTATGCTGGACCTCCTCGAACCTTGGTCAATGCCAGAAGAAGCAGGACAAACGTAAAGTACCCAACAAGTGAGGTCCCCATTGCCCTTGGAAGCTGTGTCCCTTTAGCTTCTTGCACCTGAATCCTTCTCTTTCAATCTTGCTTCTGTCCCTGTTTTATGTTCTGGCTTCAGCAACGTCTACTTTTATATAGGTGCCACCCTGACATGAGCCTGTCCCAAGCATGAACTCATCCACATTCCAGCACTTCCGAAAAGATAAAGAAGCTGTTTGCAGGCCAACAGAAGATTCCCTTTTAAAGTTATCCCAGCCTTGCTATTGCACCACAACCTTCTCATAAAGCTACCGGTGCACTTGACCAGACCGACCCTCTACTAGTGGACCGACATTCCTAAGTGAAGACGTTTTTTCACATTCAGGGTCTCTACCATTTCACCTTTCTGAGTACTTAAATAGTTTCTAGGTAGCTCATGGAAAATAGGAGACAATTCAATCTTTTTGCCATCCCGTAATGGCTGGACCAGCATGTGACACAGCCATGCATGTGACTGCACTATGATGACAATATCTGAACTATTTTTCTTGTGGGACATCTGCATGTCACATGCTCCATGCCATTATCAAAACATAACTGAATACCCATACACCATCATCATAGGACAATTCAAGAACAACTTGGGCTGATGAAAAAGAAAAACATGAAATCTATTTCTTTGCAATCCATTCATGAATGATCTGGGAGAATGAAATAGATAGTTTCCTTTTTAATGATGATACAGAATTATGTAGGGTTTTTAAAAATCAACCGGAGGCAGGGGCGGACTGACCATTTGGAAACTTGGGCACTGCCCGAGGGCCCGGGGTCAGCTGTACCACTAGATTCACGCACATGCAGGGGCGGACTGACCATTTGGAAACTCGGGCACTGCCCGAGGGCCTGGGGTCAGTAAGGGGCCCCCATGAGATGCCCCTGGTACCTTTTTCATAGGCTTTTTTGAGTTTGGGCAAGGACACAGGGGCCCCATGATCCCCTATTGCCCGGGGGCCCCATGAGTTGTCAGTCCACCCCTGACTGGAGGATTATTATATGGTAACATGGATGGTTAAGGTGGAAACACAAATGCAGAGTTGCTCTTACAGAGAACAACTTTAAATGTTAATTACTTTGAATCATTGCTTTAAAAATATATATTTTGTATTAAATTCCTCCTAAATAAAAACAGGGACCTTCCTGTGCCTAGGTACCTAGGTATGCCTTGAGCTTCATAGCCTGCTAGTCTCACCAGATTTGGAGTGAGATTTTGGTGAGATATGGTGATGTCACTACTGTACTGCGCACTGTTCTCCTTGCTGGAGAGGAAACTGTACCTGGAGACCTGCATTTCAAGGATCTACGTGCTTCTGCTTCATTCATTCTGTGGCTCCATGCTTCCTCTAGCTCTCCTGCTGCCACGCTTCTTTAATTGACATCAGATCCTCACCCATTGGGGGGAAGGACTGACATGAGGAAGCAAATCCCTGCTCTTTTAACCAGATGACTCCCAACTCACAGAGACACAGTGCAGAGCTAGGTATAATAATTCAGTAATGGAGAAAAGTTTAGCTGCAAGCAGCCTATAGACAATACTGGTGGCTTGTCCTCTTCTTGCTCTTTGGGCACAGCCTCCACAGTTCAGGTCCTCTTTATATGGCAAATTAAATGTAATTTTGAAAAAAGTAAAGTTGCATGCATTAAATGAAACACAGTTAGTCAAAATAAAACTGGAGAACTTTGGAACACTTGTTGGCAATAAGCTAGGAGACACCACTCAATGCCAAGTGGAGGCTTGAAAAGCCAAAATATGATATGTATGAAAGGAGGAGATGCAAACACATATTGTTAATGTAGCAGGCTCCTTGTACAAGAGGATTCAGAAGGAATCGCATGTTCAGCAGTCAGTCTTTTCTCTCTCTCTCCTATTTGTAAAACCTGGGCATTCTGCCAAGTTCATCCACTACACAGCAAAGAACGCTGGGAGGGAGAGGAAGCAGGAAGTGAAGGGGAGAAGAGAGAGACACGAGGCTGGAGAAAAGACAGGGACATGTGGAGCCCATCCAAGCAGAGGAGGAGGCACTACAGCACCCAGCGTGGATAGAGGGACCCTGCTGTGTGTTCAGAGTCTGGTGAGCTGTCCCCCTGGAGAGAGTAAGACACACCATTTACACTTTGCATATAGACTGGGACATCCACACCCCACTGCTGGGATCTCACCCATCTGGGGCCCTGTGCAAGCCACAGATCCCCATGCCTGCTTTGCCCCTCACCACCAGTGTAATTGAAACTGTCTGCCCCGGGGACTGACACATACTGGGAGATTGCATCCTGCGACTGCCCCTGGTCTTGGGGTGCTTTGTGTTGCGTTCAGACACTGAGGTTGGATCCTCTCAGCCCAGAAACCTAGTGAAATCGGATGTAACCCACACCAGCTGAAACTCCAAAGAAACCTTCAGCTGCTATTTACTTCATTGTAAGGACTAAACGTGCACCAACTAGAGCTCCACCGTTACAAGGACTGAAGTGGGGGAATCTGGCTTAGTAGCTTTATTAGAGGTACCTCTTTATTGCATTCTGTTCTGACTCTGAGGTGATTTTTGGCTAACGCCCCTCAGAAGCAGAATCATACACCGGTGTGGGTAATACATTTCATTGATAGAGTATAAGTAAGTTTATTTGTTTGATATCAGTTGTATTCTGCTTAAAGTGCAACTCTGCCATCAGGAGATTTTTGGCTGTGAAGCCCTCTAGTGGCAGACCAAATTTACTGCATTACACAAAAAGAAGAAAAGTAAGTTTTGAAGTTGAAAGGGGAACCCCACCCCTCTACACTGCATTTCATTCTCCATAAAATTGTTCTTGTTTCATTTAACCCTGTGTCAGCAAATTTCTTGGCGGGGTATTTGCTATTCATTACCAGTTGTGCCAGAGGGATTGGGTTTGCGTAGGGTTGGATCTATTGAGCGCAGGACCCATAATATATTCCAGCTTGTCCCAAGGGGCAGTGCTACACGTGGGGGCTCGTCCGGGATTCTTGCTGCTCAATTACCCAACAACCACTCAAGCAGTGCCCTATACCAACTCCTAAGATGGACGTCGCAGCCGCGACCAAGTGGTGCAGCACGGAAAATGCTTGCCCAGAACGGAGTGTAGTGGTCGAGTTCCCCAGAGAAATGGGGACCGAAGAACAGATTACCAAGATAGTGAATGCACTACCAACAGAGGGAAAGAAAACATGGGTGATAGATGTGATACCCGCCTCAGACACCACCCTGGCATATGCCCTGCTAGAGTGGAAGAAGGGGATCCCTGACAGTTTCCAAGGAGCCAATATCCAAATAGAGGATGGGACAAGGCTCCAGTTACTTCAGTTGAACACCCCCGGGCCTAGTTGTGCAAAACCTGAGAGGGAAGAACCCCTGTCCCAGACACCTCTAGCCACCATAGGCCCGGAATTCCTCACTGCATTGGGGGACTTCATGTTAAAATGCCGCAAAGACCCCTCTCCATACACAGGGATGTATCGGAAGCTCCGATTCTTCTCGGGTAGGCAACCAATAGCTACCGGGGAGGATGGCTTTGAAGAGTGGCTAGACCAAGCCATGCAAGCACTAAGTGAATGGGACATTCCTGAGGCCCACAAGAAACAGAGGATTACGGAGAGCCTAAGGGGCCCTGCATTGGAGGCCATTCGCAACCTAAAACTTAGCAAACAGGATTGCACTGCTCAGGGCTATCTAGATATTTTACAAGATGTATTTGGGCGTACTGAAAAGGCTTCAGACCTCATCTATCAGCTAGAGCATACCTACCAAAATGAAGGGGAGAAACTCTCCAGTTACATGGGACGTCTAGACAAGATAATATACCAAATTCTGCTAAAAAGGGGAATAGGCCCTGAAAGAGTAGATGAGGTTCGGGCGCAACAAGTCCTACGGGGAGCCAGGCCCCTAGACCCCATTGCCATTCTATTATGAACTCGGCGAGATGGTGGCCTCCTGAACTATCCAGACTTGATCCGGACTGTGAGAGAGGAGGAAGCCATGTTGGATGACAAAGAGAGACAGTCAGACTCTGTTGTAGGGGTCCGGGTAGTCAATGTGGGAGGTGACACCCCTGAAGTTGAACTCCTTAAGACTCAGGTGTCCCAACTAATGGAGATGGTGACCTTACTAATGGCGGGACCGTCGGGTTTAGCGAGAGAGACGAGAGCAGTTTCTGAAAACCTGTCAGGAGTTGCCCCAACGCAAGCAACTAGTCCCACCATTCAAATGATCTGCTTTAATTGTGGAGGGACCGGACATGTCAGGAGAGTCTGTCCGAGCCCCAGGAAGCCTGAAGCTAAGCGCCAAAAACCGGCGGAAAACTTCAGAGGGCCCTGGTGAAGGAGCAACCCAGGGACCCCACCACCGCAGCTAGCTCCACTCAACCAAGTAAAAGGGGGGCGAGGAGAAAATCTGGCCCTATCCAGAAGGACCCCACCATCCCTTACAAACAGCCTAGGGAAAATGCCACTTCACCTCAGGGAGTCAGTGCACACCTCAAACCTGGGAGTCAACCACGGCTTAGGCCGAGCCAAAACTCCCCCAGGAGGAGAGTAAGGATAAGAACTGCAGAACAGAAGAAGACGGCTACCTGTTCACCACTCCCTGAGAATTTAGTGGGACCCTCCCCTGTCATCCCGATTCAGGTAGAAGGGATTTATACCAGGGCTCTTCTGGACACCGGAGCCCAAGTAACCCTTCTGTACCGAGACTTCTATGACAAGCATCTGAAGCATTTGCCCTTGCAGAAGCTGGAAGATCTAGAAATATGGGGCATAGGAACCCAGAAGTTTCCCTATGATGGTTACCTATCGGTCAGACTAACTTTTGATCCTTCCATGACAGGGAAGGCTGAGACTTTCAAAGCCTTAGCTGTCATCTGTCCCTCGAAGAGCCCAATGATCAACCCACTTCTGTACATCCCATGCTGAGGCAAGCATATCAGCGCCTGGTACAAGAGAGGAGAGCCCCAGCGGAAAGAATTGGGGAAGATATGGCACCTGGATCAACATGAGAAGGTGCTACAACCCGGAGAGGTGGCGTGTTTACAGGCATCAGTCAAATTGACCTGGAAGCAGCCAGGCCCCTTCATTGTCCTTGAGGCTGGTGGCTGTGAAGAGAACACAGGAGTGGAGATCCTCCCGGAGGTAGTGTCAACAAAAGCGCTACGGAGGAGCCACGGAAAGGTTTCGGTCAGTGTTCATAATCCAACTGCTGCCCCAGTGAAAATCCCAGCTCGGGTGCTGTTAGGACATGTGGATCCTGCAACCCCAATCTTGCCCACTGAGCTAGGGGACGGAAGAGAGAAAGAAATCCCTGTCGATGCATTTTACCCAAGGAACACCCCCCTTTCCCCGGAATGGAGAGAGAGAGCGAAGAATCAACTCCTAAGGTGGCGGGCTGCATTCTCCAGAAGTGAGTTCGATGTGGGGTGTGCAGAGAGTGCCCATCATCGGATCCGGCTTCGAGAAGACGCCCCATTCAGGGAAAGGGTTCGACGAGTTCCATTGGGAGATTTGGAAGACCTGCGTGAGCAATTGGCAGAGTTGAAGAGGACAGGCATCATCAGAGAGTCCCGAAGCCCATACGCCTCTCCGATAGTGGTGGAAGAAGAACGGATCTTTAAGATTGTGCATCGACTACCGGACGCTAAACCGAAGAACTGTTCCTGATCAGTATACCACCCCCAGGATAGAGGATGCTTTGCAAAGCCTATCAGGGGCAAAGTGGTTCAGTGTGCTGGAACTGAAGAATGGGTATTACCAGATCCCCATGAACCCGGAAGACCGAGAAAAGACCGCGTTCATAACCCCAATAGGGTTCTTTGAATTTGACCGGATGCCTCAAGGTTTGTACAACTCTCCAGCCACCTTTCAAAGGCTGATGGAGAAGACGGTGGGTGACATGAATTTAATTGAAGTACTGGTATACTTGGACGACATCATTGTGTTCGGGAAGACCCTGGAGGAACATGAGGAGAGATTGGAGAAGGTGCTCAAGAGACTTCATGATGAGGGACTGAAGTTGTCTTTGGAGAAGTGCCAGTTTTACCAACCCTCGGTCAATTACCTGGGTCATATCGTATCTGCCGATGGAGTGGCCACTGACCCCAAGAAGCTGGAAGCTGTCACCTCATGGCCGAGGCCCACAAATGTCACAGAGCTCAGATCTTTCCTGGGGTTTTGCTCCTATTATCGCAGATTCGTCCAGGGCTTCGCTCGGATAGCCCGCCCACTCAATGAACTGCTCAGAAACGAAGAAGACAATGATGATGCAGATCTTTCTAGACCTGCGAAGCCAGCAGTGGGACCCAGGAGGCCTAGGGAATCTATTCAAGGACAATGGACAACCCAGTGTGAAGAGGCCTTTGAACGGCTGAAAAAGAGTCTAACCACCGCCCCAATCCTGGCCTATGCAGACCCAGCCAAGCCGTACGAATTGCATGTGGATGCAAGTAGAGATGGGTTAGGGGGAGTCCTCTATCAAGAACAGAATGGATGCTTGCGACCTGTCGCCTATGTGAGCCGGGGTTTGGCGTCCGCTGAGAAGAACTACCCCACCCACAAGCTTGAATTCTTGGCCTTGAAGTGGGCAGTAGTGGACAAACTTCGAGACTACCTATATGGAGCAGAATTCGTGATAAAAACAGATAATAACCCCCTCACATACATTCTCACTACAGCTAAGCTGGATGCTACTGGCCACAGGTGGTTAGCTGCCTTATCGGAGTTCACTTTCAGCCTCAGTTATCGGCCAGGGATTGGGAATAGGGATGCAGATGCCTTATCTCGAAGACCTCACTGTTCCAAGGATTCCCCAGAAGAGTGGACTCAGGTACCCTCTGAAGGGGTACGAGCCTTATGCCAAGGAGTGGAACACCGAACAAGAGGTGGGTCCAGGGCAGAAGACATTGGGATTTCGGCATCTGGCGTTCCCAGGTGTTATTGCAATGTCACCCAGGTTGGGGGTGAAGGCCTGCCCAAGCTTTCCAGGAAGGATCTGCGAAGAGATCAGTTGGAAGACCCCCTCTGCGGCCTAGTATTGAAGGCTTTAGAAAGCAAAAGCCCTGATTTGCTTCTTACATCGTCAAGGGAGGCCCGGCGGCTACATCGTGAGTGGGATCGGCTACAGTTACGCCACGGAGTGGTCTACCGAAGGGGCCCCTCTGATGATCCTGAAGAGAAATGGCAGCTATTTTTGCCCGCAAAACACAGAGAAACGGTGCTGGCCGCTCTCCATGATGACCATGGCCATCTGGGACCAGAAAGAACCTTTTGTTTGGTAAGAGACCGCTTCTACTGGCCCTGCATGCTGACAGAAGTTGAAAGTTACTGTCACTCCTGCATCCGATGTATTCAGAGGAAGACTCTGCCTCAACGAGCTGCCCCAATGGGCCACCTTCAAAGTCAGGGACCCATGGAGTTGGTGTGCATTGACTTCCTGTGCCTGGAGTCAGATCAGAGTGGACAGGGAAATATTCTGGTAGTGACTGACCATTTTACCAGGTATGCCCAGGCTTTTCCTGCTAGAGATCAGTTAGCATCAACTGTGGCAAAGATTTTAGTAGAAAGGTTCTTTGTGCATTACGGACTACCACAACGTATCCACTCAGACCAAGGGAGAGATTTCGAGAGCAATCTCATCAAGAGACTCTTGAGTCTACTAGGCATCCAAAAGTCAAGGACTACTCCATACCATCCTCAGGGAGATCCTCAGCCAGAGAGATTCAATCGTACCCTCCTGAATATGCTCGGGACTTTGACTTCAGTGCAAAAGCAACACTGGAGTAAGCATGTAGCAGCCATCGTACATGCCTACAATAGCACTGCCAACGATGCTACAAGATACTCTCCTTACCGGCTGATGTTTGGCCGGGAAGCCCGACTGCCAGTAGACTTGGCTTTTGGAACCTCTGTAGACCATACCTCTGCAGCTTCCCATAGAGGATATGTGGACCGCCTAAGGAAAAGCCTGAAGATTGCTTATGAGAAGGCTCAAGCCACCTCAGATGCCAGGGGACAGAGAAACAAAGAGAACTTTGATCTCAGAGTGCGAGTACAGGACTTACAATCTGGAGACAGAGTCTTACTGAGAAATCTGGGTATCCCTGGAAAACACAAGTTGGCGGATAGGTGGCGATCAGAGGCCTATGTCATCTGCAAACAATTGCCTGGATTGCCAGTTTACCAGATTCGACCGGAAAAGGGTGTTGGCCCACTCAAAACCTGGCACCGCAACCACCTTTTGCCTTTGTCAGATGCAGTCCGTCTACCATCACAATCTGATCCACAGTCTACCCCCTCAACTTCTCAGAGGACTAGACCTGTGACCAGGTCACAACCCACACCACCTCCTGCAGATGAAGAGGACAGTGAGAGTGAGGAGGTAGGGACAGATTTGCTGTGGCCATCTGACATTTCCGAACCCACCATTCCTTCTTCCACTGGAGTGACTGACGTAGTTCTTCTTAGGCCAGAGGCTCCTGAATTTGTGCCTCAAGCCCAACCTGCAGAAGACTTGCAAGAACCTGAAGACTGGTGGTCCATTGTTGATGAGGGAGAAGATGTGGAGGAAACTGAACTGGGAGAGACAGAGAGCGTCGAGCAAGAAGCGAGGGTTGATGAGTCAGTAGTGTCAGAACCAACATCGGAAGCAACGCCAGAACCATTGCTAGAGCCCAGAGAACAGAGAGAACGTAGAGTTATTCAACCCCCAAAGAGACTGACATATGATGTGTTGGGTGAAAACTCTGAGGAAGTAGTACATGCTTCTCAAAGGAATCTCGTGACGCCTGGTTCTCCTACAGCAGTTTCGGTAGAGAACAGCCCCAACTCACCCCCTGGCACATCTGGTTGGGCCATTCCCATTAGTGTGGCCTATGGGCAGGACAACCCTCACTCTGCTACATGGTGGGAGGTTCCTCTGCCAGATTCTTATGCAAGTGTGAATAATTTAATTTCCTGTGTGTACTAACTTTGCTTTTTCTCCGCGTGTATATAAAAAAGCATGTAACAGGTTGCTTTTATTGCTGTCTTTGGAGGACCAAAGCTTCTCTGGTGGGGGGAGTGTGTAGCAGGCTCCTTGTACAAGAGGATTCAGAAGGAATCGCATGTTCAGCAGTCAGTCTTTTCTCTCTCTCTCCTATTTGTAAAACCTGGGCATTCTGCCAAGTTCATGACTCATCCACTACACAGCAAAGAACGCTGGGAGGGAGAGGAAGCAGGAAGTGAAGGGGGAGAACAGAGAGACACAAGGCTGGAGAAAAGACAGGGACATGTGGAGCCCGTCCAAGCAGAGGAGGAGGCACTACAGCACCCAGCGCGGATAGAGGGACCCTGCTGTGTGTTCAGAGTCTGGTGAGCTGTCCCCCTGGAGAGAGTAAGACACACCATTTACACTTTGCATATAGACTGGGACATCCACACCCCACTGCTGGGATCTCACCCATCTGGGGCCCTGTGCAAGCCACAGATCCCCCTGCCTGCTTTGCCCCTCACCACCAGTGTAATTGAGACTGTCTGCCCCGGGGACTGACACATGCTGGGAGATTGCATCCTGCGACTGCCCCTGGTCTTGGGGTGCTTTGTGTTGCGTTCAGACACTGAGGTTGGATCCTCTCAGCCCAGAAACCTAGTGAAATCGGATGTAACCCACACCAGCTGAAACTCCAAAGAAACCTTCAGCTGCTATTTACTTCATTGTAAGGACTAAACGTGCACCAACTAGAGCTCCACCGTTACAAGGACTGAAGTGGGGGAATCTGGCTTAGTAGCTTTATTAGAGGTACCTCTTTATTGCATTCTGTTCTGACTCTGAGGTGATTTTTGGCTAACGCCCCTCAGAAGCAGAATCATACATCAGTGTGGGTAATACATTTCATTGATAGAGTATAAGTAAGTTTATTTGTTTGATATCAGTTGTATTCTGCTTAAAGTGCAACTCTGCCATCAGGAGATTTTTGGCTGTGAAGCCCTCTAGTGGCAGACCAAATTTACTGCATTACACAAAAAGAAGAAAAGTAAGTTTTGAAGTTGAAAGGGGAACCCCACCCCTCTACACTGCATTTCATTCTCCATAAAATTGTTCTTGTTTCATTTAACCCTGTGTCAGCAAATTTCTTGGCGGGGTATTTGCTATTCATTACCAGTTGTGCCAGAGGGATTGGGTTTGCTTAGGGTTGGATCTGTTGAGCGCAGGACCCATAATATATTCCAGCTTGTCCCAAGGGGCAGTGCTACATTAATATTGTATTATCTCTGTATGAATCACTTGTAAGGTCACATCAAGAAGAAGGGATCAATTTTGGGCACCATATTGTAAAATAGATATAGAAGTTTTGGAAAGTTACAATGAGAGGCAATGAAATTATTAAAAGAGGAAAATATTACAGTGAAACATCAAACAAATTTGGCATGTTGAGTTTGTACAAAAAGATGTCTTAGAGGTGACGTATGCTCTTATATAATCAAGATCATTAAAAATATATTTCCTGGTATTTTTCTATTCCGTTTAACCTGTGTTGAACCTTGGAGTGGGGACTGGCATTGCCCCCGAAATGCATTGGATGTTTTTATATGATTTTTTTTACCAACAATAAAAATGGTCCAGTTTTGGTCTGGTACTCATTTCTGTTTTTATTTGGTTTGAGGAACAGTTGTTGGTCAATTCAGTCCAGTTTCCCTATTGTGCTGATATATTTTTCTATAATGTGTCAAAATAAAAAAAAATGTACTGTGTTATCCAGGTATATACATAAAGGTGTAAATATACCATATATCTAGATTATATACTGCACAGTGGCTATCCCCTTTCAGGCAAGCTGCCTTTCATTGAAACCTTGGATTGAAGTCTAACCAATCAAGATTGGTTAGAATTGGCACCATTTGCTGTGGCCAAAGTCATAAATTTTTTGGATATGTAGCTGAGCAGTAAGAAAGAATGGTGCAGGACATGTGCTGTGATAGTCCGGTCATATTAGCAGTGTCAGATCCATGGCATGTTATCAGTGACTGGTGTTTTGTTACCAACATCTGATTATGTTACGGTTTCTCTTGCCATGTTTCTGGTGTCTGACTGTTACCAAATCATCAGTGGCCTTTTTTCTGCACTCTTTTTGCTCCAGGCAACAGGTGGACAGGGACATCCATATATGATTGTAATGAAGTTAAAATCCTTAGGAAACAGCCTGGGGGAACTGGGAAGACAGTTTTCAGAGGATGATCGGTCTCAGCCTACATTTGCTACACTCCCTCTCCTTGTTAAACCAGTACCAGGTAGTGCAGATGTTTGACTATTGTTCCCATCGTCTTCTGATGCCTGCTAGAGCTGCCACCAACCACACAGTAGCTATCTTTACACCTGATTGAGCTGTCCAAATATTCAACTGATTTGGCAATCAATCTTTTAGGTATATAATTAGAGATGAGCGAATCGAACTTGGCGAAGTGGAATTCGTTTCGAAGATTAGGAAAAATTCGATTCGCGCCGAATCCGAAAATTAGCAGACTTCGGATGCGTGAATCGAAATTTTCCAAAAATGGCGGCGGCATGTGTGGCGACGGAGCGGGGATCTCTGGGAAGGCGCGCAGACAAGGCGCACTGACCCATAATGCATTCATTCATGACATGTGATCGCATTAGCCAATCAGCAGCCAGCCAGCCAGCACTGTGTAATGGTCGAGCTATAAATTGCGGCCATCTTAGAATTCTCCATTAGCCTCCGGTCATTCAAGAGAGACAGACCTCTCTGTATTAAGGACAGAGTTAGGGCCAAAGAGACTTTAGGGCCACAGAATCGTTACTTAGGGACACAGAATTGTTACTCAGGGACACAGAATCGTTACTCAGGGACAGACACAGAATTGTTACTGAGGGACACAGAATTGTTACTGAGGGACACAGAATTGTTACTGAGGGACACAGAACTGTTACTCAGGGACACAGAATTGTTACTCAGGGACACAGAACTGTTACTCAGGGACACAGAATTGTTACTCAGGGACAGACACAGAATTGTTACTGAGGGACACAGAATTGTTACTGAGGGACACAGAATTGTTACTGAGGGACACAGAATTGTTACTCAGGGACAGACACAGAATTGTTACTGAGGGACACAGAATTGTTACTGAGGGACACAGAATTGTTACTCAGGGACACAGAATTGTTACTGAGGGACACAGAATTGTTACTGAGGGACACAGAATTGTTACTCAGGGACAGACACAGAATTGTTACTCAGGGACACAGAATTGTTACTGAGGGACACAGAATTGTTACTGAGGGACACAGAATTGTTACTCAGGGACACAGAATTGTTACTCAGGGACACAGAACTGTTACTCAGGGACACAGAACTGTTACTCAGGGACACAGAATTGTTACTCAGGGACAGACACAGAATTGTTACTGAGGGACACAGAATTGTTACTGAGGGACACAGAATTGTTACTGAGGGACACAGAATTGTTACTCAGGGACAGACACAGAATTGTTACTGAGGGACACAGAATTGTTACTGAGGGACACAGAATTGTTACTCAGGGACACAGAATTGTTACTCAGGGACACAGAACTGTTACTCAGGGACACAGAATTGTTACTCAGGGACACAGAACTGTTACTCAGGGACACAGAATTGTTACTCAGGGACAGACACAGAATTGTTACTGAGGGACACAGAATTGTTTCTCAGGGACACAGAATTGTTACTCAGGGACACAGAACTGTTACTCAGGGACACAGAACTGTTACTCAGGGACACAGAATTGTTACTCAGGGACAGACACAGAATTGTTACTGAGGGACACAGAATTGTTACTCAGGTACACAGAATTGTTACTCAGGGACACAGAACTATTACTCAGGGACACAGAATTGTTACTCAGGGACACAGAACTGTTACTCAAGGACAGAGAATTGTTACTCAGGGACAGACACAGAATTGTTACTGAGGGACACAGAATTGTTACTGAGGGACACAGAATTGTTACTGAGGGACACAGAATTGTTACTCAGGGACAGACACAGAATTGTTACTGAGGGACACAGAATTGTTACTGAGGGACACAGAATTGTTACCCAGGGACACAGAATTGTTACTCAGGGACACAGAACTGTTACTCAGGGACACAGAATTGTTACTCAGGGACACAGAACTGTTACTCAGGGACACAGAATTGTTACTGAGGGACACAGAACTGTTACTCAGGGACACAGAATTGTTACTCAGGGACAGACACAGAATTGTTACTGAGGGACACAGAATTGTTACTGAGGGACACAGAATTGTTACTCAGGGACAGACACAGAATTGTTACTGAGGGACACAGAATTGTTACTCAGGGACACAGAATTGTTACTGAGGGACACAGAACTGTTACTCAGGGACACAGAATTGTTACTCAGGGACACAGAACTGTTACTCAGGGACACAGAATTGTTACTCAGGGACACAGAACTGTTACTCAGGGACACAGAATTGTTACTCAGGGACAGACACAGAATTGTTACTGAGGGACACAGAATTGTTACTGAGGGACACAGAATTGTTACTCAGGGACAGACACAGAATTGTTACTCAGGGACACAGAATCGTTACTCAGGGACACAGAATCGTTGAATTAAAGAGTATGTCAGACAACACGCAGAGGAGTGGCAGAGGAGGCAATGTTTCAGGAGTGAGCAGACTTGGCAGCAGAGGAAGGGGTCGAGGCAGCACTAGTCGCAGCCAGAGGCCAGTGCTCCCGGTGTCATCCAGCGGTCGTGTCTCCACCGACAACCCTGCCGTCATCGATTGGTTGGCTCGGTCTTCTTCCTCTTCCCAGGTCACCTCTGACACCTACAGCCAACGGTCGGTGGGTACGTCAGACACAACCGTTAGTTGGCATGGCCCGGGAGCAAGCCCACTGAAATCACGTGTCCTCTACCTGCCCCTGTCCTTTGGTGTTCCCTCACCAAGCGAAGTATCGCATGCTGTGGGCTCAGCCCCACTGTACAGTGAGGAAGAGCTAATAGAGGGCGGTCAGGAACGGGGGGAGACATCCGCCTCTTCAGCAGCCAGGCGAAGAAGTAGTGGCGAGGAGAGTGGCTCGGTAGCCGGTCTAGAGACAGGTCTGTCTCCTGACCCACACGCAGCCGAGGGGGCTAGTAGTGAGGCGGAGACCCTAATTGATGATGATGAGGCTGATCGCACTTGGCAGCCTCGTCGTCATCAGGCTATTGCTTCCGCATCATCAGGAGAAGAGGGTGCCAGCTTGGCAGCGAGCAAAACAGTCGGTGGGTTGCCCAGGAGGCAGCAGGGTCACAGCAGTGTCAGTGGAGGCAAACGGCCACGGAGTAGAGCACCAGCTCCACTGCAGCCTACCACCACGGCCAGTAGTGGTGCCGGTGTGCACGGAGGAAGTAGCAGTCAGCCAGTGAGGAGTAGCGGGGGCAAAGTTTCCTACTCAGCGGTGTGGCAATTTTTCGTCAAGCCGCCCGAGGAAGTAAACGTAGCCGTATGTCGACTATGTGGCCAGAAAGTCAAGCGTGGCCAGGGGGCCCATGTTGGGACTACAGCGTTGCGTCAGCATATGCAGCGTCGCCATTCGGTGGCCTGGGAAAACCGTGATAAAGATACGGCGGTTCTGCCTGCCCCAGCCCCCGCTCCATCACCCGCTCCGTTACTTGCTCCGTCACCCGACGTCAATCGCCCTCTATCAGCCAGTCAAGGCTCCAACACCTCTGCTGAGGGGAGTTGTCGCTCGTTGGCATCTTCCGCTCGTTCAGATGCTCCTTCTCCTGCTACTCCTCTTCACGGATTCCGTCAGCAGTCTTTCTTGGAATCCGTTTCCAAGAGACAACAGTTTGCGAGCACGCACCCGACGGTGCAAAAGCTGAACGTCCTCCTGTCCAAGTTGCTGGTGCTGCAGTCCCTCCCTTTCCAAGTGGTGGACTCAGCACCTTTCCGAGAAATGATGGCTTGTGCCGCGCCGCAGTGGAGAGTGCCAAGCCGGCATTTCTTCGCCAAAAAGGCAGTGCCAGCCCTGCATTCACATGTAGAAGAGATGGTGGGCCAGTCTTTGAGCATGTCGGTCTTTGCCAAAGTGCACGGCAGCGCCGACGTGTGGAGCTGTAACCACGGTCAGGGACAGTACATGTCATTTACGGCCCACTGGATGAACGTGGTTCCGGCACAGCCGCACCAGCAACTTGGACAGGTCACGCCGCTTTTGCCTCCACGTTTGCACGTCCTTGGTCCAGAAAAGATGTCCGCCTCTACCACCTCTTCTTCCGCCGTGTCCTCAGCCGCCACCCCCGTGCCAAGTCCCATTACCCGACCGGCATATCACATGTGCAGGGCGCAACGGTGTCATGCTGTGCTGCACCTGGTATGCCTTGGCGAACGTAGTCACACAGGGGAGGAACTTCTGAGTGTAATGAACAGAGAAATCGACAGATGGCTGTCTCCGCGCAAACTGAAAATCGGAACCATGTTGACCGACAACGGAAAGAACATGGTGTCTGCTCTGCGTCAAGGAAGGTTGTGCCATGCGCCATGCATGGCTCACGTGTTCAATCTGGTTGTCAAGCGGTTCCTAAAATCCACCATCCCACTGCAAGACATCCTTAAAATGTCACGTAAACTTTGCATGCATTTCAGCCATTCCTACACCGCAAAGCACACCCTCCTTGAGCTGCAGCGGCAGAACGGAATTCCACAGCATCGCCTGATCTGCGACGTTGCAACAAGGTGGAATTCAACCCTACATATGTTAGACCGCCTTTACGAACAGCGAAAGGCCATCACCGATTTCCTGATGTTACAAGCGGATAAAGGTACTCCCCTGTGTAACTTAGATGTCAGCCATTGGCAGCTCATGCGTGACACCTGCCGCTTGCTCAGGCCCTTTGAGGAGGCCACGCTATTCGTGAGTCGGCAGGACTATGGGATGAACGACGTCATTCCTCTGTTGCACGTCCTGGAACAAATGCTGTTAACAATGGCTGGTCAGGGTGCGGTAGACGTGGCGCACAGATCTCAACGCCACATGACCCCTGTGGGGGCAGGACAGGAAGAAGAGGAGGAGGTAGAGGAGGACATTGGTGCTCAGGAATTATTGAGTGAAATGGGTGGTTTTTCCACTCAGCGGACAGGAGTGGAGGAGCAGGAGCATCTGGTAGAGGAGGAGGAGGAGACAGAGGACCCAGACGCACCGTGGCAGTATGCTGTGGAGATGGAGGCAGGGAGTCCCTCGCATTCCTTGGCACAAATGGCCCATAGCATGCTCGGTTGCTTGCGTAGCGACAGCCGAATAATAACCATCAGATAGAGGGATGACTTTTGGCTGTCCACCTTGTTGGACCCTCGCTACCGTTCAAAAATGGTGGCCTTTTTCACACCTGCTGAGAGGGAGGCCAAAATAACGTACTATAAAAACCACCTATGTAGTCAGTTGGTCTCTGCCTTTCTGCGCCAACGTCCATCCTCAAACACTGTGGGCCCTGTGCGCTCGCGTTCCGCTGCCATGGCAGCAGGGGAGGGGTGGGGTGGTAGGAGCAGTGGCAGCTCCACCAGCAGCGGCTGCCTCAGTCTGCAGTCGATGATGAGTAGCTTTCTTCACCAGCGCAGTGAGGAAACTACTAACCAGCCGCAGCAGCAGCAGCATCAGGTGGACCTGGAGCAGGACCTCAAACAACAGGCTTGGGCCTACTTGGACAGCACCCTGCCAACCGAGGTAGACAATCCCCTTGACTACTGGGCAACGAAACTTGACCTTTGGCCCCAACTAGCTGAATTTGCCCTTGAAAGGCTGTCATGCCCGGCCAGTAGCGTGGCATCGGAGCGCGTGTTTAGTGCGGCAGGAGGTATTGTAACTCCGCGGAGGACACGACTGTCCACCCAAAGTGTGGAGAGACTCACGTTTGTGAAAATGAATCAGGCGTGGATTAGTCTGGATTTCAAACCACCAGTTCCTGACACAACTGACTAAATCCGCCATGAATCATGCCCCAAACATGTTATTATTTTTAACATAGGCCTCTGTATGGCCTTCAATTTAAGCTGCTTACGCTTCGCCACTCTGCCATGGGCCCCTGTACCGCCTCCTCTTGCTGCTGCCAGGTCCAGAGTGTCTCATGGGTCCCTGTACGGCCTCCCATTGCTGCTGTCTCCATCGCCACACTCTGCCATGTGCCACTTTCAGGTCTCCTCACACTGCTGGTGGGTTCCATTTTGTCGTAGGGTGCTGGCAGATTACGGGCCTCCCATTGCTGCTGCCAGGCCCGTAATCTGCCATGGGCCCCCGTACCGCCTCCTCATGCTGCTGCCAGGTCCAGAGTGTCTCATGGGTCCCTGTACGGCCTCCCATTGCTGCTGTCTCCATCGCCACACTCTGCCATGTGCCACTTTCAGGTCTCCTCACACTGCTGGTGGGTTCCATTTTGTCATAGGGTGCTGGCAGATTACGGGCCTCCCATTGCTGCTGCCAGGCCCGTAATCTGCCATGGGCCCCCGTACCGTCTCCTCATGCTGCTGCCAGGCCCGTAATCTGTCATGGGCCCCTGTACCGCCTCCTCATGCTGCTGCCAGGTCCAGTGTGTCTCATGGGTCCCTGTACGGCCTCCCATTGCTGCTGTCTCCATCGCCACACTCTGCCATGTGCCACTTTCAGGTCTCCTCACACTGCTGGTGGGTTCCATTTTGTCATAGGGTGCTGGCAGATTACGGGCCTCCCATTGCTGCTGCCAGGCCCGTAATCTGCCATGGGCCCCCGTACCGACTCCTCATGCTGCTGCCAGGCCCGTAATCTGTCATGGGCCCCTGTACCGCCTCCTCATGCTGCTGCCAGGTCCAGAGTGTCTCATGGGTCCCTGTACAGCCTCCCATTGCTGCTGTCTCCATCGCCACACTCTGCCATGTGCCACTTTCAGGTCTCCTCACACTGCTGGTGGGTTCCATTTTGTCATAGGGTGCTGGCAGATTACGGGCCTCCCATTGCTGCTGCCAGGCCCGTAATCTGCCATGGGCCCCCGTACCGACTCCTCATGCTGCTGCCAGGTCCAGAGTGTCTCATGGGTCCCTGTACGGCCTCCCATTGCTGCTGTCTCCATCGCCACACTCTGCCATGTGCCACTTTCAGGTCTCCTCACACTGCTGGTGGGTTCCATTTTGTCATAGGGTGCTGGCAGATTACGGGCCTCCCATTGCTGCTGCCAGGCCCGTAATCTGCCATGGGCCCCCGTACCGCCTCCTCATGCTGCTGCCAGGTCCAGAGTGTCTCATGGGTCCCTGTACGGCCTCCCATTGCTGCTGTCTCCATCGCCACACTCTGCCATGTGCCACTTTCAGGTCTCCTCACACTGCTGGTGGGTTCCATTTTGTCATAGGGTGCTGGCAGATTACGGGCCTCCCATTGCTGCTGCCAGGCCCGTAATCTGCCATGGGCCCCCGTACCGACTCCTCATGCTGCTGCCAGGCCCGTAATCTGTCATGGGCCCCTGTACCGCCTCCTCATGCTGCTGCCAGGTCCAGAGTGTCTCATGGGTCCCTGTACGGCCTCCCATTGCTGCTGTCTCCATCGCCACACTCTGCCATGTGCCACTTTCAGGTCTCCTCACACTGCTGGTGGGTTCCATTTTGTCATAGGGTGCTGGCAGATTACGGGCCTCCCATTGCTGCTGCCAGGCCCGTAATCTGCCATGGGCCCCCGTACCGCCTCCTCATGCTGCTGCCAGGTCCAGAGTGTCTCATGGGTCCCTGTATGGCCTCCCATTGCTGCTGTCTCCATCGCCACACTCTGCCATGTGCCACTTTCAGGTCTCCTCACACTGCTGGTGGGTTCCATTTTGTCATAGGGTGCTGTATGGCCTCCCATTGCTGCTGCCTCCACCGCCACACTGTGGCTCCACACTCTGGTTTTGGCCCCGTGACTGCCCAAATGAGTGAAGTGTGCAGTGATTCTAAGATCGACGGCACTCATCTGCATGTCATACTGACTGACAGTATTATTTCTCTTCCCCAGCAGACTCCAAGGCCGTTTAAATTAAAGGTACAGTGTTCTGCACTAATATAAAGGCTCTCTGAAGCCTAGAAACACCCTTTTTATAAGTTAAATTCGCAGCGAATATATTCGCCTCGTATCGAATTTATTCCTCGAATTCGCCGAATCAGCCGAATCGAATTTTTGAATACTTCGCTCATCTCTATATATAATAACATGCAGTCAGCAGGGCTTGGTAGGCTCCTTGGAGTTGGCACTGCATTTAATGCTCCCTGTGGCTCATCAAGAGAGATGTTTTGAGACCCTGCCATGTGGCAGCACGTACCTCCTTATCTAGACACTGGAAATGTTTCAGCCCAACACTGCTGGCTGTTTGGGCTTTTAGTATGAACGATCTGAAGTCTGTAATGGGGACTTAGATGGAAGAGACTTTTTCCTCTGTACATGGACGTGCTGGGTCCTCTTTAGTTTTTTCAAAACCTCTTAACATCCTAACACTATTCTCCCAGTCTTAATAAATATCGTACCAGAATGGCATATATAATTTTGGTAATTGTATTGATTCCTGTCAAACTCCCTTCTTTCCCGGGGTTCTCTCATTTTCTTTGTCCTTTCTTACCTGTTCTTTCTTCCCCGCTTTATTCTTCTGTGCATAGTGCCTACTCTAGGAACACTTTTTTATGATGGGCTTGATCTTTTTCATGCTAATCATGCTAGTGTAGCTAGAAAAACAGAATGCTATGGACATGCTCTTCGTAAATGTTATGTTGATTACTTCAACTGTAAACCCTGTTTTGCGCTCACTTCTCCCTTTTGGGTTCCTCTGGATGAACCCTGAACCCTTGTCTCTCCCTTCCCTACCCCTACCTTCCATTCTCTTTCTACTTCTTTTTTACATTGTTACACATGTAGTGGGGAAAGGTGTGATGTGCAGGGCAGGGTTGCTCCCCTGCATGTTTACCCAATTAACTCATTGGGTGCCAAGTTGGGTAACATAAGAGGGCTGCCCCAGTGTGTGGGTTCTTCTGGGCTACGCTAGGCACCTGTAACAGGATCACTGTATTACACATATGGGGTACCTTTACTGTTGTGCTGTTTTCACCAGTGCCCTGGGATAAGACTGAGGCTGCTGTGGTGGAATACTCAACTCTAATTTGGGCCTCTAATCTTACAGATGAATGTACACCATGTACACTTGCACCACAACTGTTCTCCAGTTAACTCTTGGGTTCCCGTGTAAATGTACATCCGTCCACTGATTTGTAATTAGGAGGGACACTGAGCCTTGTCCACAACCACCTGTCCAATGTTTTCTACTACCGTTCACAGTAGCAGAGTGGACCACCTCCACACGTGCACTTGACTTGACTCTTGAGCTTCTGTACTGCTGTACAGGATGAGGACCTCTGTGGTGTGAGTTTGTTTCCATTGCTATGGGAGGCACGAAACCATCTCTCTTGCTGCTAGAGGCTGATCCACATATAATAGGTACTCGTTACCAACAGGCTGCATTTACTGACCATAGACTTCAATTATCCATGGCAACCACTTGATATACTGCACCAGGATGACTCCTGTGTGCTGTCTCTTCATACCTCAATATTGTTAGTGACCCAACAGTTGTAGAACTGTGTTGGTTACCTGCATTGCACTCCTTTAAAGGACTTCAGACCAGGCAGAAGGCAAAGTTTCAATGTTTAACTTTTATTAAAAGTGCCAAAAACAGTCCTTTTCCTATGTCCCTAATCCCTAACCTTAACGCAGGCTATGTGCTGCCCTGGCATGCCTGCAAAGGTAGAATCCATGCAAAAAGGTCCATCAGTGGCATTTCCTAGTGGCTAGTGTCTCCAGGAAGAACCCCAGGCCTCGCTGACCTCCTACATCACGACAGGCTCACAGAAGTTAGCTTCAGGCTCCATGCCTTCAGGGCTCTGGGCTCTCTGCTCCAGACCAATGTCCCTCTTTTATATCACAGGACCACTGGGTCAGACCCAAAGAAACCCAACAAGCAAAAGACCCAAGAAAAACCCTCACCCTCCTGTCTGGGGTACCATGTAACTATCTCAATTGCAGCCCGCTTACACACATAATAATCTGTTAATTTTAACAGACTTTTAGATTTAACTTAAAATGTTTAATGTTAGCCAATGCATTTTGGGAATGAGTGGAGCAGCCCACGTATTTGATTAAAAAGTTTCTAGTAACAATTTGTTGACAAAATAAAGGCTTATTTTTTGGATTTTGAACACTTTTGCTCTTTCTGTGGGAATCACTTGGATCCTTAGATGACTGGGATTCCATTAAACTACATGTGCGTGTAAAGGCAGGCATCCCAATACTTTTGGCAATAGAGTGTATATTCCCCATAATGCCATAAAAAAAGAAAGTGTAGCAATATGGTAAGGCAAGAATAAAAAAATATATTTTTGTATGCATTTGTTCTCCCTGTACCTTCAACAAACAGTTGAGCTAGGGGGAGCTGGTGTTAAATTGTCAGTAAGGAGGACTGAGTAGTGGCCTGGGTGTAATAGCCAGAAGGTCAAATCTTGGTCAGGAGCTGAGAGGCTCTGCAGGCCAGCCCCTCTGGAATTTCTCCCTGCTCTAGTGCTTTGGAAGAAGGCTCTAGAGGCAGTGGGTGGATCTGAGGAGCGTCTGGCTGCACTCTTGAGGGACCTGCAGGAGCTGTTGGAGCCTGCTCAGTTGGAGGAGAGTTCCAAAGCTCAAGGACTGATTTCTGACTCTGGATGCAAGCCTGTGTGAAGATGCGTGTTGCCTGACTGTGCAGGACTATAGAGGGACCCAAATCTTCTCACTAATCCTAAGGTGGTAGTGCTACATATACTTTGGCTGGTCATTTAAGACAGTGGTGTTCTGCCCACCAGGTGGTTAGTGGGAGCCACATGAGGGGGCAGGTGGTCAGGATGGAGAAGTGGCCTCATTTGTTCAGCTCTTCATCTGAGATCTTCTGTAGAGGGACAGAACCTAACTAGGAGACTTAACTGTTTCAGTCTGTTGGCATGGACTTTGGTCCCTATCTGCTGGTAGCTTCACAGAAGGTGATACCAACAGTGATGAAAGGCTTAGTTGGAAATTAGAAAATGGTAGATATTAGGTTGCAGTGAGGATGGTAGATGTTAGGATTTGATGGGGAACAGAGGGAAAATAAACAATGGAACTTGCAGGTGTCATCCATTGTAGATATCCTAGGAGCTACTAACTGGCTTGTATGGTGGCACCATCATGAGAGCGCTTTTGTGACACAATGACCGTGTTTATATATTTGACCACATGGCTATATTTGGACAATTTACACTTGGGAGACCCCTTCCTGTCTGTTGGTCAGCAGGATTTTTTTTTATTTTAATGGATGGACACTGTTCATCGTGATTGATATGAATATGCATCGCTGGGTGATGTAATTGATGGTGGATGTACATAGTGGGACATTTTTTATTTCTTATTTGTTTTTTAAATAGAGGACTTGTCAAAAATTGTGTGTCTATTTATTGTTTGCTTTTTTGGTATGAATGAGTAGGGGTTATGTGTACCCCTTCCCCCTTTCCCCTTTCACATGGGGCCAGTTTCTGGGTACCCCTTTTTTGTAAAAAGAGCTTCCATCTTATAAGTCCTTTGCATGCAGACCCCAACAACCATTGAGCCAGGGTTGTTGCGAAGAGGCCCTTGACCTCACCCACATGGGAAAAAGGTGCTTTGCTAGGAAGGATTCCTCCTGGCAAAGTACCCCCCATCATGTTGGGAGCATGGGACTTGGTACGCTTGTACCCCCTCCCTTTACTTTCCTCCCAGGCTACATGCTCAGATAAGGGTCTGGTGTGGATTTTTGAAGGGGGACCACAGGCTTTTTTTTGCATGAGTTTCCCCCATAAAATTAATAAGTGGCATTGAAGAGGGGGCCAATGCTTTTTTTTTTTTTTCAATTGAGGTTCCCCATTGACATCTATACCAGACCCTCATCCAGGATAAGGGTCTGGTATATATTTTAGAGGTGCCCCCATGCTTTTTTTGTGTGTGAAGGTCGCCATTAACATCCATATTAGACCTTCATCAAGGATAAGGTTCTGGCATGGGTGAAAGGAATCCCTGGCTGGCTTGTTTGCAAACAGAAGTGGCCGAAGCTGCCATTTCACATCAATTTTACCAACACTTTTTTTTTTTTGTAAATGTCAGTGTTGCTGTAGTAGATTGTATACATCATACAGATTCATCACTTCACAGGCAGATCAAGGGATATCCCCTAGGCATGTTATTTACAGAAAGTTCGAATTCCTAATGTTGCCCTCAAATTTGTATTAAAAACTGCTCTTGGCAAACCTAATTTTCCTTTACTTTGGTATGTTCCCCAGGGCAGTGCCCAGTACCCTCCCCCCTGTTCCTGCGATGCCTTTTGTTCGACAATCCCTTCCCTATTATTCTAGAAAAATGTCCATTACTATTTTTAAACATTTGGCTCCCATTGACTTCAGTTGGGTTTAGATTAGTTACCCAAACTTCAGTAGTGTTTGCTGAACCCACTTTGAACCGAATCCTGGTATCTTTGGCTCATCCCTAGTCCTGATTTCCATATAAATATATCTCTAGTTATCACTAAAGTGTTCATCAGCAGGGGGAAGGAGGTCCGGATTCCACCATATAGATCTTTAGTTATCACTAGAGGGATCACCAGCAAGAGGAAGGAGATCTGACTCATCTAAACAGATCTTTAGTTAACACTAGAGGGATCACCAACAGGAGGAAGGAGGTCCGGATTCCACCATATAGATCTTTAGTTAACACTAGAGGGATCACCAACAGGAGGAAGGAGATCCTGATTCCACTATATCAGTCTTTTTCAACCTGGGTGCCTTCAGGTTTCTTCAGGGGTGCCTCAGCAAAATGTTTAAAAATTGCCCAAAAATTGGATCAAGCCTGCCTTTTAGTTACACAAAGTCATAGGTTTTCATTGTGCACCATTACAACTGTCCAGCCGTCGGCATCCTAACAACCAATGACGTCATCGGTTGATAAGGAGGACATCGGGTTCCTGCACAGCATCCTTGTTTGCCCCTCTCTGTCAGCACTGGGGTCACATTAGTGAGTGAGGGAGAGAAACATTGGAATACTAGTCAGTACCAGTGTGCAAATATGTGTTTGCTTTGGAAGAATGAATTACGTTAGGCGTCCTACATGTGTGGATGTTATTATGTTATGTAAAACTATTAGTTTCGTCTTTTGCATGTTAGAATGGGGTGCCTCCAGATCGTGCTTCATTTTAAAGGGTGCCTTGACTGAAAAAAGGTTGAAAGCACTGCTCTATATAAATCTTTAGTCAGACCTCATTTAGCTTGGACTATGCACAGTTCTGGAGACCTCACTTAAAAAAAGACATAAGATAGAATGAGTCCAGAGGTGGGCAGCAAAAATGGTGAAAGGTCTAAGGAATAAAACATGTCATGAGAGAATGAAGGAACTTAAAGGTTTCACTCATGTCCCCCTTGTCCTTATTTCCTCCAGGCTGTACATATAAAGTACATCAAGGGGGTGACTAGGGTCAGGAGGGCAGTATTTTCATTATGAAGCTAATATCAAGAACATGTGGACATGACCTCAGACTAGCAGGAGGAAAGTTCAAAACTAATCTTAAACATTTTATTCTACCAAAAGATTAGTTGGAATAGACTTCTGATGAGTGTGAATATAGTTTAGTGTATCAGCTTTTTTCATGGCCTTAAACACGGAAGGGGTACCATGTTTCAGTCTTCACTAAAGCTGAATATGAATGATAGTTTTCTTTAAAAGATTGTTCAACCCAAAACATATTCCTTTTTTTGGTAGATGCTTAACAGTTAAACCACCTTATCATATACAGTATCTTTCAGGGTCTCTGGTGATGAGATCTTTGCCAGGTCTACAGCTACTCATGTGTACCTTTATTATATAGGTAGGGTCAGATTTGCCATGTGCCTACAGGAGCCCTGCTTAATGGGGCAACCCTTCTGTAGGAGGTTTTTTTTTCAGACCTCTTCACCTGGGGCCGCCCATGTGCTAGAGGCCAGTGGTGGGGTGGTCCCTGGTTTGTAGCTCCTGCAGCAGGTTAAATTGACAGTTGGGGGTGATCGATGCAGAGGTGGAGGCAGTTACAAGCACCGATCTCCCTGTTTAGCTTTCCATGAACCAGCCACACCGATCATCCGCAATTGTGTTTCCTCAGGACCGGATTTAGGGGGGGTGTTGAGGTGAGCTAAGCCCCTCCAGATTTTAGCTGCACCCCCCCACACACACAGTGCTCAAAGCGCAGCAGCCCAGCCCCTCCCCCCATCCTCCCCGCCAATGGGAGAGGAGAAAGCCCGGATCTGCTTTGCCTCCCCCTGCGCATACACTCCAGTCCGTGCAGCTTCTGTGAAGGGGATGTGTGGGTGGGGAATTGTATACAGAGCAGCCAGCAACTGTGATGCTTCTGACTGAGCCAATGATCTGGGGACCATCAATGAGAGTCTTTCTTCCATTCCTTCCTTTCTTTCTTCCTCCCTTCTCTCCATCCTCTATCCATTCCCTCTCTCCCTCCTTCCCTTCCTTCCTCCCTTCCCTCCATCCTTCATCCATTCCCTCCCTCCCTCCTTCCCTTCCTTCCTTCCTCCCTTCCCTCCATCCTCTATCCATTCCCTCCCTTTCTTTCTTCCCTTCTTCCTTCCTTCTTTTCCTCCATCCATTCCCTTCCTCCCTCCCTTCCTTCCTTCCTTTCTTTCTTCCATCCTCCATCCATTCCCTTCTTCCCTCCCTTCCTTCCTTTCTTTCTTCCATCCTCCATCCATTCCTTCCCTCCCTCCCTCCCTCCCTCCCTTCCTCCCTCCCTCCCTCCCTCCCTCCCTCCCTTCCTCCCTCCCTCCCTCCCTTCCTCCCTCCCTTCCTCCCTTCCTTCCTTCCTTCCTTCCTTCCTTCCTTCCTCCATCCATTCCCTCCTTCTCTTCCTTCATCCTTTCCTTCCTTTCTTCCTCCCTTCTCTCCATCCTTCACCCATTCCTTCCCTCCCTTCCTTCCTTTATTCCTCCCTTCCTCCATCCATTCCTTCCTTCCCTCTTCCATTCATTCCTTCCCTCCCTTCCTTCCTTCCTTCCTTCCTTCCCTCCCTCCCTCCCTCCCTCCCTCCTTCCTTCCTTCCTTCCTTCCTTCCTTCCTTCCTTCCTAGAGAAAATAAAACTGTTTGCTCTAACTGCAGTGTGAGTTTGGCTTCATTTTGTTGGTGTATCTAAATCTGCAAGTGCATCTAACACTCCCATCCCCCCAGACTGACAACTCTGCTGTCCAAAAGTGCCCCCTGTGCTCCTTCATCTAGAGTGGGGGCACTCTAATACAGGAGGTGTGCTACTAGGCAGATTATCAGGTGAAAATAGAGGGGGAGCCTAAAAAAAACAAATGCGGCCACCAATGATTGGTAAGCTGGAATATAATATTTTTGGTTTTGGGTTTAATACTGCATTAAAGTGATGCTGGGATTGGGCAGGAGGAGGTCAAACGTTTTTCTGGCATCTTTACTTATCTGTAAACCTGCTGAAATCTATTTTATAGACACATTTTGCTCATTTGTGAAGTCTTTCAGATGTATTCCTTTTTCTTTTACCCAGGATATCGATAAGAGTAAGAATGGTTTCATGTAACATTGGAACCAGTGTCTTCACTTTGAACAGTTGATTTTCATTGGGCTCCTAATTCCTAATCAGGACGGATGTCTGCTGAGCCTTCTCCAGCCTTAAATGGTCGATATCACGGAACAGCGGCCTGCACCCACCCGCCAAGGCCAAACCCAGAGCTGACCATGTCACATCTGCAAAGATCACACAGCGCCTTTTGAAAGTGTACAATATATTTTTAATATGAACTATGAAGTGTCAGGATTTACAAATGCATTTATAAAACATTAAATAAATATGTATAAATAAATAAATAAATATGATCTGGTTTGTCATAAATAGTACAAAGAAATGCTTGGCCGAGTCCTCCTGGAGAGGGGTCATTGATCCTTCCTTCGGGATCCTGCGCAGAGAAAGGAGGAAATGTTTAGAGGGTCAGAGTCTGGGCTGCAGAATTTTAAAAGCAAACATTGTGATAAAACAGAACTCCGACCAGAATGTTTTTTGTTAGGTTTGTAAGTAGCTGAGATTTTTAAACATCTGTCAGGTTTCTATTGCTGGGATAATTTCCTGTCCTGGTCACACTTAAGGGGCTACTTATAAAAAATTCCATGTTTGAATGATTCACACAGCCATCACAAATAATTGTCCTGTTGTGTCTAATATCAATAATTACTGATTGCCAGCTCCATCTACTGGCCATAATGTGGTATTTTCCAGAAATACTTCAAGCAGGAAAATACTGCATTATTTATTTATTTCAGGTACTTATATAGTGCCGTCAATTTGCGCAGCGCTTTACATATATATTGTACATTCACATCAGTCCCTAACCCTCAAGGGGCGTACAATCTAAGATCCCTAACTCACATTCATACATACACATACTAGGGCCAATTTAGACAGGAGCCAATTCACCTACCAGCATGGCAACTAGATGGAGATGACTGATTATTCATGATGACTGTGTAAATGCTTGAAGTTATTTTTTTTGTAGCTAGACCCCTTTGTGTATCAGCGTATGATTGCTGATGAATCTTCCATGAAGATCCTGTTTCAGGCTCTTCCTATTTTAGGGTGAAAACCTGCTGTCCCTGTCTTCCTGCTGTGCTCCTGTGTTGTCACCCTGCCACATGGACTTCTCAAGGTGACCGTTTCAACATATATGATTGACAGCATACTGTTGTCTCCATCAGGAACCCCAGCCTGAGAAATGCCCTGCAGCCATTGCTGAAGTGTGTGTAGTCATCAAGTGGCTGCAAAGAGATCAGCAGCACCGAGATGCAAGAAAGGATGGAAAAAGTACAAAAAACAAAAAGCCCAACATAACAAATGTTTATAAAGCAGGGTGCTTTACCAAACTAGATATTCACTCAGCATTTTTACCTACTTTATCACCTTCATGCCGCCGACTCCTGGCCCTTTAAGGGCCGGTTCACACTATAGAAATGCAGTCCAGATGCGTTTCTGCATGCGTTTGTGGTGCATTCCGGTGCATTTTTGATGCGTTTTTGTTAATTTTTTTCCTCTGTTTTTCTTCAATTTATATAGAGACATGTGCATTCTGGTGTGTTTTTGGTGCGTTTTAATATGTTCTAGTTCAGTTCTGTGCAGAAAAAATGCAGCCTGTTCTACTTTTTTTTCTGTAACCGGAATGCACTGGAACTGCAAGCACTAATGTGAACTATAACATTGACAGCAATATAACCTATTTTCTGTGTATTTTGGATGCAGAAAAGAAGCAACTGAAATGCATGTAGTGTGAACTGGCCCTAAGAGCTTTGAAATGCTGGAAGGTGGAGGCGGGCACTTAGGTCATGTGAACGCTGTGATTGGCTGGCACAGTGGTCACATGATCGAAAAGCTCCCGATCGCTAGTATCCATCGGCAGCTGCCTATGACTGTGCGCAAAATAAGCGTAATCTTTCAGCTAAAATGTGCAGATTAATATTCAAGAGCAGGGGCGTCCCTAGGGTTGGTGTCACCCGGTGCGGTAACACTTGGTGACACCCCCTCCGACGATCCCCGCAGGATGGCTCAGATCTGTGGATTGAGCATAATGGATCGGAGTCCGATCCATTATTCTCCCCAATCCACAAATCCATAGGTTGGCATGCAACCTATACGAGGTGACACCGGACCCGCTCCACGAAAAGGTAAATTGTAAAGCAAGCCGATGATCCCCGGGGACTTACCTTTTCTTGGAGCAAGTCCAGTGTCACCACATGCGGTAGGTGTCACCCGGTGCGGTGTGCACCCCCTGCACCTGCCTAGGGACGCCCCTGTTCATGCGTGCTAACATTTTGGGGCAGAATTTTGTTTAGGGTTACTTTTAGGGATTATGGTGATTTTTATAGTTAATCTTAGGTTGGGTGAATGTTTAGGATCTGGGCTGAGGTCAGGAGTTAACTTTAGGAAGATTAGGGTAACCTCTAAATGTAGAGATTAGGTTTCCTTTAGCAGTTAAAACCGGGGGTTAGATTCAGATTAAGGCGGTATGAAATTCAAAAACAAACATTTATTGTATTGCAGTTTATAAATTCTTAGACGTGATGGCTGCTTTAGTTTTCTTTTTTCTTTTCACCTGGTGATCCTGCCAGTAAGTCTGTTATTTTTCAACAGCGCAAGCTGTCCTGCAGAGGGTTGAGACAAACTGTTTAACACTGACAGGGGTGCTTACATTGACCAGCTGTCATTTATTTCTATAAAACCTTTAACCCAAAAGGAAAAAAAAACGCTGTAACTGCTTAGAAAGTATTAGTTGAAGTTTGGTTTTAATTTGTTAGTATATCTAAATCTGCTAGTACATTTAACACATCCCTTCCCTTAGACTGACATAGTTACATAGTTAGTCTGGCTGAAAAAAGACAAAAGTCCATCCAGTTCAACCATTAAAAAAAAAAAAGTTATAATCCTACACCCACAGTGGATCCAGAGGAAGGCAAAAAACCCAGCAAAGCATGATCCAATTTGGTCCTGCAGGGAAAAAAATTCCTTCCTGATCCCTCGAGAGGCAATGCTGTTGTCCAAAGGAGTTTCTGTTGCTCCTTCATCCAGAGTGGGGGACACTCTAATACAGGAGGTGTGTGACTGGCCAAATCACCAGGTGAAAACAGAAGGGGGGGGAAAGAAAACTAATGCAGCCACCATATCTAATGACTGGTAAGCTGCAATATATTACATTTTTGGTTTTAATTCTGCTTTCAGGATCTTAGGTTTAGGGTTAACTTAAAGGTTCGTGTTGAGGAGCTGAGCTGACATTAGAAGCCAATGCCAAGTTGGAATTGTGGGTTAAATTTAGGGGATAGGTTCATTTTAAAGAACTGAGCTGAGGCTATAGGTTCCATTTAGGGGTTAGGTTAATATTAGGGAGCTGAGCTAAAAATATGGGTTAGGCCACTTTCACACATTGCCAAATCACCATTCACATGGCCAATCCACAGCATGGGTTTAGCCACTGTTTTTGTGCGGGTCACCCAAGGTGGGACATTCAGAGCTGGGACAAAGGGTGGGCAGCAGGGGCGGCTAACCTGGGCACTGTGGTACATGAGGTGGGGGGGCACCTCAAGGAGTTGGGAGGGGATTTGTGTTGGGAGGGAGAATTTGGGGGACGGCAGGGGGTATCAATTATTCTAGGAGTGGAAATTGGGGGGCAGGGGGGTGCTTGGAGTTGTGCTTTGGGGGGATTTGTGTTGAGAGGGAGGATTGGGAAAGAGGATTTTTGCTAGGAGCTGGGATTTGGGAGTTTTGTGCTAGAAGAGGTAATACGGTTGAGGGGGGGAAAGGATATGTGCTAAGAGGGGAATTTTGTTTGGGGGGGGGAATTGTACTTGTAGGGATGATTGGGGAGCATTTATCCTAAGAAGTTAAATTTGGGGGGGATTTGTGCTAGGAGGGGGGATGGGGGGATTTGTGCTAGGAGAGGGGATGTGTACTGTGAATGGAAATTTGAGGGTATTTATACCAGAAGTGATTTTTTTTGGGGGGGTCGATATGTGCTTGGGGAATTTGCAGAGAGAGAGGTTTGAGCTGGGAGGGAGGATAGGGGGCAAAGATTTGTGGTGGGGGGATTTCAGCCGGGGAGGGGGGCAATTTGTCCAGGGAGAAGGAGGAATTTATGCTTAGGGGGTTTGCATGCACATTAGTGTTCAATTAGTCTTTTTTGGGGGGGGAGATTTGTGATGATACTCAATGCTCATACATCTTAGGGGGTGGGGTGCAGTTTATGTTCACCCTGGGCTCTAGCTGCACTGGTCCTATGGACTTTCAGGTTTTTGGTGTGTTTTCTGAATCAAAAGCGCATCAAAAGCCCTGCATACTGCATCTATATTGTGCTTCCAGAAAATGTGCCAAAAATGTGGGACATAATATAAAGTCTATGGGAAACTGCGGGTACACCTGCACAGCGGCCTACCCTCAGCACAGCAATGTGAAAGGGGCTTTAAATGTAGGGGTTTGGGGAATGTTAAGGAGCTGAGCTGACATTATGGGTTAAATTTAGGGGTTCAGTTGCAGTTAAGAAGTTGCCTGAAAGTTTGGGTTATATCTCTTAGATTGTAAGCTCCAAGGATCAGGCCCTCCTAACCCTCTTGTATTGAACTGTATTGTTGCTGTATTGTCTCCCGTTATATTGTAAAGCGCTGAGCAAACTGTTGGCCCTATATAAATCCTGTATAATAATAATATATAAATCCTAAATAATAATAATATATAAATCCTGTATAATAATAATATATAAATCCTGTATAATAATAATAATAATATATAAATCCTGTATAATAATAATATACAAATCCTGAATAATAATAATAATAATATATAAATCCTGTATAATAATAATAATAATATATAAATCCTGTATAATAATAATATATAAATCCTGTATAATAATAATAATAATATATAAATCCTGTATAATAATAATATACAAATCCTGAATAATAATAATAATAATAATAATATATAAATCCTGTATAATAATAATATACAAATCCTGAATAATAATAATGATAAATGTAAAGGTTGGATTATCAGTGAGAAGCTGAATTTAGGTTTCTGGTTTACGATTTGGGGTTAGATTCATGGTAAAGAGCTGGATTTAGATTTGGATTTAGTTAGAAGTTAGGGTAAGGAGCTTGGCTGAGGTACAGGGTCCTCTTTAGGGGTCAATTAGAGGTGTTCAGGCTGAGGGAATTGGTGAGTAAATGTGGGCCCCATATAACCCCCTCATACAGAATCCATCCCACTGTCTTACCATTGCAGCCCATCCCGCTCACAGAGTCGATTCTGTCAATCCGCCTCCCAAAGCAGTTGGAGCCCCTCGTCATTTTCTTATTGCGTACTAACGGTAACCCTTTGAGGATTGTGTTGCTGAGGGGGAATGCGTTGCGGTTGGTGACTTCAGTCTCTTGCAGGGGGGCTCCGCCATCGTTCGGTCTCTGTACGTGTTCTTCCATAGATTCAGGACTTCCCTCTAATCTCTCCAGCTTCTCCTCCAGTCTTCCCAGTATAATCTGGGTACAGGACAAAACAGAGCAAAGGGTTAGCTGTAACTTCTGCCCTGCCAAAGTATGACCCATCTGCTTTTTGTCTGTCACCTGTGTGAGAAGGCTCTGATAGAAGCTGCTCCAACAACACTGTATACCTGGAAGTTTTTTGTTGAACATTGACAAGTAAAATTTCAAGAAAAAATCTGTCATGCCTTACTAATTTTAGGAGTCTATCTCAGGGGCAGACTGACAACTCATGGGGCCCCAGGGCAATAGGGGATCATGGGGCCCCTGTGTCCTTGCCCAAACTCAAAAAAGCCTATGAAAAAGGTACCAGGGGCATCTCATGGGGCCCCCTACTGACCCCGGGCCCTCGGGCACTGCCCGAGTCTCCAAATGGTCAGTCCGCCCCTGGTCTATCTACAACTCTAGACATTTTGCATGCACCCAACCAGTATGGTCTGGGTACAGGACAGACAGAGCAAAGGGTTAGCTGTAACTTCTGCCCTGCCAAAGTATGACCCAACTACTTTTTGTCTGTCACCTGTGTGAGAAGGCTCTGATAGAAGCTGCTCCAACAACACTATCCCTGGAAGTTTTTTCGTTGAACATTGACATGTAAAATTTAAAGGAAAAATCCGTCATGCCTTACTTATTTTAGGAGTCTATCTACAACTCTAGACATTTTGCATGCACCCAACCATGTGTTTTGTCTACAGTTCCCATGTGATGAAAAACAAAATGTGAACATACATAGTGGAATCTTTACAGCTCTGTTCAAGCATAACAGAGCAAAGCAAATAACAGAAGAAGTTTTCAAAGTTAATCATTTCCCTCCCTGGCAGGGGCAGACTGACCATTTGGAAACTCGGGCACTGCCCGAGGGCCCGGAGTCAGTAGGGGGCCCCATGAGATGCCCCTGGTACCTTTTTCATAGGCTTTGTAGAGTTTGGGCAAGGACACAGGGGCCCCATGATCCCCTATTGAGGGCCTGGGGTCAGTAGGGGGCCCCATGAGATGCCCTTGGTACCTTTTTCATAGGCTTTTTTGAGTTTGGGCAAAGACACAGGGGCCCCATGATCCCCTATTGCCCGGGGGCCCCATGAGTTGTCAGTCCGCCCCTGCTCCCTGGGTTAGGTTAGCCAGATAAGTGTATTCAAACAGATTTTGCTTAAGGACATTTTGCCAAATTTTGTAACACGACGCACTGCTATGAACTGCTGTGGGTTGCCATGTGTTGCAACACAAGTGTGCATTGGGGCGGCATTCAAAATGAATAACACCACAACGCATATAACATTAACATACTTGTTACACCATGGAAGTGTAAAAGTGCCCTTAAAGGTTCCAAATTTTCCAAATTTTAGCACAGAGCAGATCCAAAATGAGGCCTCCAATCACACCTCCACTTGTTGTATCACTACAATTTCCAGCATGCCACTATATTTGCAACACAGGAGTAAGGCTGGATTTAACTGAAATTATTAATTCCCTGAAGCCTTGGCAAAATTGGGGGATCTCAGCAAAATTTTGATATTTTGTTGAAATGAATTGGAGTCAAAGGGGCTAGCAAAATCTAGGGGGGGCACAAAAAGCCACAAATAAAACAAACACTACATGAAATTATCTAACCTAGCCTAAATACAACCCCCCCACCCCCCAAAAAAAATTCCTTTAACTAAATACAAAAGTATTTTTTTTTCTAATAAGTTTCACCTCAATGAGCGAGGCTGAGAGTTACGACCATGGCAGAAATGGCAGATTTTTCACCGTAAAGTCAATTATCTTCTATTCACAATAATCCTTTGAACCCTCTAGCAACACAGGGTGACCCCCCCTAGACATCTCCCTCATTTGCATTCTCTACAATGTTCTGCAGTTGGATGAGATATAAACTTGCTGCTTGAGTATTAATCTGATGTAACGCAGCCTGGGAGCTCAGCGAACCATGTGTTTCTTCTAACCGGTGTGGGGCTAACCCTGGTTGACTGATACATCCGCTGCAATACAATTATTTGTCTTGTAAATTAAACAGGGGGGGGGGGTTAACCACCTGCTACTAAGCAGTTAAAAACCCTCCGGTGCAGCCGAGCCCTCAGATGTTCTCCGTCGGGCTGTTAGCCAATAAACAATGACACTTTAATCGCACTTCTCTGCTTTTTCTGCAGCTACAGATAGAGAAGGCTACACTATCCTGGGCTAACAAGTAGCTTACAGGAGCCCCAACATCAGGAATCAGGAGGAAAAGGCTCACCTTGAAGGAGTCCAGGTCGCTGTCCATGTCCTCCTCAGTGATGGGATGTGCTGTGGAGGACTGCAGGTGGAGATAGACCAGAAGTAGGGAGCTGCAGAGGAGGTAAGCCTTCCACTCCATGGTGATGATGATGAGGGGTAGAGGCACTGATGTGTATCAACAGCAAATGTCCTGTCTTATGTGCTGGGCTCTGTGTGTAGAGAGATCTGACCCTCTCTACGTCTACACTGGCTTTTATCCCTGGTTTCCTAGTACCCTGCACTCTCTGTGTCTACTGGTACTCTCTACAAGTCTATGTAGTGCCACTGGTACCCTTTGCCAGTCTTTAAACTCCTCCTGATACCCTCTACTAGTCTATACTCCTCCTGATACCCTTTACTAGTCTATATACTCCTGCTGGTATCTTCTGTTAGTCTGTAAACTCCTCCTGATACCCTCTACTAGTCTATACTCCTCCTGATACCCTCTACTAGTCTATACTCCTCCTGATACCCTCTGCTAGTGTATACTCCTCCTGATACCCTCTACTAGTCTATACTCCTCCTGATACCCTCTACTAATCTATACTCCTCCTGATACCCTCTACTAGTCTATACTCCTCCTGATACCCTCTACTAGTCTATATATTCTTCCTGATACCCTCTACTAGTCTATACTCCTCCTGATACCCTCTGCTAGTCTATATATTCTTCCAGACACTCTCTACTAGTCTATATATTCTTCCTGATACCCTCTACTAGTCTCTACTCCTCCTGATACCCTCTGCTAGTCTATATATTCTTCCAGATACCCTCTACTAATCTATACTCCTCCTGATACCCTCTACTAGTCTATATATTCTTCCTGATACCCTCTACTAATCTATGCTCCTTCTGATAACCTCTACTAGTCTATACTCTTCCTGATACCCTCTACTAGTCTATATATTCTTCCTGATACCCTCTACTAGTCTATATAGTCCTCCTGATACTTTCTTCTACTCTATATACTCGTCCTGGTTCTCTATACTAGTCAATAAACTCCTCCTGGGACCTTTTACTAGTCTTCATATACCTCCTGGTACCTTCTACCAGTCTATACACTCCTCTTTATTACCTTAACTAGTCTTTATACTGCTCCTGGTACCCTCTACTGGTCTTTATTCTTCTCCTGGTAACCTCTACTAGTATCAATATCAGTCCTTCTATTACAGTACTTTCTGTCAGTCTATTCTCTCCTCCTGGTACCCTCCCAGGACTCCTGGCAGGTCCCTCTGTAGGTCTATTCTCTCCTTCTGGTACCCTCCTAGGACTCCTGGCAGTACTCTCTGTCTCTAGGTGTTGTGCTTGCTCTTTCCTCTGCCTCCTTAGCCCTCTCTCATATATACCCCTGTACAATGACCTGAGCTGGGATGGTGTGTGCACCCTTATCTAGACACATTCCCCAAGCTGCAGGCAACTGTCAATGACAAATTTCCTTATGAGGACCTCTTTTGCCTGTCTCAGGAATGTACAGCCCCCCAAATGATGACTCTACAGGTCTGAATTGAATTCCTCATGCCAGATACACAGACCAGGTACAGATCTGTCCTAAATCAATGCTAAATTTGGACACTTCCACCCTCCGCTGTCTTAAAAGGAAAGGACTTTTTTTTAATCTCCTGACAAAAGTAATTAATTCAATTTGTTTCACAGCTTTTGGTCATATTTTTATTTGGGCAGCCTTGTTGTCTTTGCTGATGTCCATAGGTTGGTCTGCGCTGTAAGGAGTGATTAATGAACTGTTATTTAATCATTTGTTCTATGAAGTGTCTGAACACCATGTTCAGGTACAGTGCGAGCCTGGAGTGCCGAATGGACTGTCCTCCCTGCAGAGGATTCATGGATTTCTGTGAGGGGTTGTGAAGCTGAAACACGACCAACAGTCCAAACCAGAGTTAATGTGCAGCACTTCTATGAAAGTTGCCTGGGATAGATTTCCAGAACTTCTGGACTGAGTGATTTATTTCATTGTGTGATCAGCCAAATCTCAGAACAAACTTTTCAGCCAATATTTCATACACAGAACAGAAACACTTCATATCAGCCAAATGTAGACAGACAGACAGACAAACAGACAGACAGACAGATAGATAGACAGACAGATAGATAGATAGATAGATAGATAGATAGATAGATAGATAGATAGATAGATAGATAAAGTGATAATAAATAGATAGAAGATGAATACTGTAGACATAAGATAGATATATAAAATGTTAGACAGAAGATAGACATTGTAGACATTAGATAGTTGATGGATACTGCAGATTTAACATAGATAGATAGATAGATAGATAGATAGATAGATAGATAATAAAAAAGATAGAAGATATATATTGTAGACATAATTGTATAAAGATAGATATGAAATAAACAGAGAAATAACTAGAAAGACAGATATATATGACATAAAAGAAGAATAGATAGATAGATAGATAATAAAAAGATAGATAGAAGATAGATATTGTAGACATAAATGTAGATGAATAGATAGATAGACACTATACATCTGGACCTCTTTGCTGCCTTTGATAAGGTTGACCACCCCCTCCTCCTCCTCCTTTGGTCTTCATTGGGTCTCATCCTACCTATCTCACTGCACCTTCAGTGTCACTTGCAACTCTGCTTCCCCCTCTTCTGTTCCTTTCTTTATTGGGGTCCCCCCAAGGATCTGTTCTGGGAGGACCCTGGCATCCAACGCGTTTCGAATGCTTAACACGGATTCTTCTTCAGGGATATGATACCACTCTATAATAGTAATAAATAATCACTTTTAGCAAACATTATCAGAACTATTTAGCACTGAACCAAACCATGTAAGGTAGAGAACTTACATAACCACCACAGATATTCAAAGAGAAGTGTCTCACTATGTCAGGAGATGACGTGCAAAGAACACAGGTGCCACATCACAACCACTGCCATAATAAAGTGTACATACAGATGTAATAAAATATGTAATAACAGATAATAAAGAGCTAAAGATACAGGAGAACAGCATCAATATAAACCAATGGTGTGTGTAACATAATAGAAATACATTTCATAACTACACATCCCCTTGTTTGATATTGGTAGAGGCATTATATATATTTCATAAAATATATATTCATAAAATGATCATAACAATATATACACCCCTTTCTGAGTGTTTTGGGGGACCATCATTCCAATTAATTTTGTTGTCTCCCATCAATTAGTACTACATAAGGAGGCATCAAAACTATTGAGACCAAACACGATCCAATGTAAAGACTCAAGTGTTGTACAATTAACTACTGAAGTTCAGAAAATAAGCATGAATATCAATATTCATTGCCCATGCCTTTTTCAACTCACCAATGATTGCAAGGAAATGGAATAGCATTCCTCCAAAAATCAAATGTATGGAATGAATAATTCAGCTAGATTCTAGCAACCTTGCCTGGCTACTCTAATGATGGCCTTTTATAGAGTCAATAGTGGGTGTGGTGTTTGTATTTCCTCCCAAGAGCAGAACAAGTCCACTAGATGTATAGGGAGGAAGATGGCGCCCATCATGTGGTCCCCGGCGTTCTTCACAACTGCGCATGTGTGAGCACGCTATGCGCATTGACGTCACATCCGGAATGACGCACTTCTGGAGACCGTGTGGGAACCATACTGGAGACCACCACCAACATGGAACAATAAGGCCTGCACACAAGGTGCATGAGAACAAGGGGAAAGAACATGGGCCTCCTCCATTGCTCTACAAAGCCAAAAAGCAGGTCTCCCACCGTGGAAACGGATATGAGAGACCCTTTCCGTGTCGGGCACGCCAATAGCAGAAAGCCCCAATAGGAAGACAAACAAAAGCTCCTGCATAGGAGACATCTGTATAAACCAATTGCAAATACATGACAATAAATGTATCATACAATCCAGACAGCACATCACATATTTCTTAAAGATACAGCACAAATACAATCTGGAGCAATATTTCCAGTGTAGTCAAAAGGGAAAATCCCCCCATAATGAGATAGGAATAGAACATTAAACAGAAAAAAGTCTATTGTTATGCACATACTCAATCAGTTTATCCAGAGGTAAAGCACTCTAAAAAAGGTCTATAACTTTCAGATTCATTCAGACCAGGGGGGGAGTGGCATCAAGGCATCTAATTCAGCGCATTTCTTGCTGGAGTAGTACCTTGTTCCAGTTACCACCCCTGGTGGGAATGTGTATTCTGTCAAGAGCTGAAAAGGTCACCTTTGGCATCCTATATTTGTGGGATTTGGCAACATGCCTTCCCAAAGGTAAATAAAGATGACCTATTCTCATAGCATGAACATGTTTATAAATGCGTTTCCAAAATTCTTTACCTGTTTTACCCTCATAAAAGGATCAACATTCACAAAGGGCCAATTTAGACAGGAGCCAATTCACCTACCAGCATGTGTTTGGAGTGTGGATTACCCAGAGGAAACCCATACAGGCACAGGGAGAACCTGGGGGGGGGCACAACTAAAATCTTTGGGGCATAGCCCACCCCAGCACCCCCCTAGTTTCGGACATGATCCAAAACCAAGCTTATAATATTTCCTCCATCAGGTGCCTCTTCTCCTGACTTCTCTATCAAGATCAATGGCACAGCCATCAACCGTGTCCCCCCATGCCAAGGTGTTAGGTGTAATCCTGGACTCTGAACTCTCCTTTAGGCCCCACATCCAATCTCTGTCCAAAGCTTGCTGCCATCAACCGTGTCCCCCCATGCCAAGGTGTTAGGTGTAATCCTGGACTCTGAACTCTCCTTTAGGCCCCACATCCAATCTCTGTCCAAAGCTTGCTGCCTCAACCTATGCAACATCTCTAGTGGTTTCTCACCACTATGCAGTCTATTGTGAAGCCTCCTCCCGTTCTCTGTTGTTGTCAGGGATCCCCGCTGCGCTGGTCCCGGCGCAGGCGCAGTGCGCCGCCCTGTGCAGGGATGCGGGCACTAGGTCCTGGCCGGCCGTGGCGCAGTAGAAGCCGCGGGCGTGTGCTTGGCACCAATGACAGCGCAGGGCACGATATTTAAACGGCCCTTAGCTGTCATTCAGTGCCTTCTGGTCTCTCCTGTATCCCTGAACCTGCGAACCTGTGCCCTGTAAGTTACTGACCTGGATTGTACCTGACCATGCTGTATTCTCCTACTCTGACCCTTGGCTTGCCTGACCTCTCTCCTGGATGCCCCTTATTAGATCTGACCTTCTGTTGCTGACCTGGCGTGTGACCCGACTAATCTCTGCCCGCTGCTTTGTACCGCACTGTCCCCACGGCTACCGACCCGGCTTGTCTGACCTCGCATCTGCTCAGCCATCCATCCATCCATCCCAACGGGGTCACCAGTCCTCCTCATATCAGGCTCTTCCCCGTGGGAGCCCCTGGCGACTACCCCTAACACTGACAGGTATACTCATTAGCCACGACCTGGTCTCAGGGTACTCCAAGTCCATCCCCACCATCAGGGACCCTGGTGAACAAGTACTCTGGGGCTTAGATTCCGTGCTCTAGGGACGCCTGATCAGTGGAGTGCTAGTGGTACCTCCGGGCGGTCCCTTACAGTTGTCTGGAACCCATGGCGCCGGCAGCAACTTTATCCTCTGTATTAGCGATTGCATATGAAACCAGTGACATCCCTTTCCTCCAACTCATTGGGTCACTCCAATGGCAGCAGCCTCCAGGCAAGTGCAGCAGCACAGTCCCATTCCAGCACAGCAGTAAACTCTGGTGATAAACAGCATCTCTAACTTAGCAGTTAGCAGTTAGCAGTCTCTTCAGTGAGACTCCTCCATTCCAGGAATGTATCCCTTTTTTGGGGGGTCAGAGCTAGTCCCAAGGCAATGCTGGTGGATACCCTTTCATGCTAAGTGACCATCTATGAGTACGCTCTTCTAGGAGTGTCCTTGTGGGGTTTCTGGCTGCTGGCTGACTTCTGCGGTATAAGCACTGGCCATACAAATGGGAATGTGATTTAAATGCATATTTTTGGGATTATAAGCATTACACCTCATCCAGCCTAACTTAGCGCCAGCCCCTGTGGCAGAAATGATTTTGAAACGCGTTAGTCTATTCTCAAACAAAATGTAGAAAGTGTTTGTTGTAGATTATCTTTTTTTAATTCTAATGGGAAAATGGAGTGATAATGTAAAATGTGGAGATGACTGAAATATAACATCTGCCAGAAACTGTATTCGACAATACAGAGCTTTTATGTTACTAATAAATGAGATGGATTTTTAAAGATTAATGGTGTATATGAGTTAGTATGCCATAAATGTCCCACTGCCTTACTGCAGGAATTGAAACGGATGTTGGCATTGCACGTCCACATCACCTGAGATATAATATTAGGGGATGAGATAGATAGATAGATAGAGAGAGAGAGAGAGAGAGAGAGAGAGACAGAGAGAGAGAGAGATTGATAGATAGATAGAGAGATTGATAGATAGATAGAGAGAGAGAGAGAGAGATTATAGATAGATAGAGAGATAGATAGACAGACAGACAGACAGATAGATAGATAGATTATAGATAGATAGAAAGATAGATAGAGTTGTGCTCAAAAGTTTGCATACCCTGGCAGAAATTGTGAAATTTTGGCATTGATATTGAAAATATGACTGATCATGCCAAAAAATGCTCTTTTATTGAAGGATGATGATCATATGAAGACATTTATTATCACATACTTGTTTGGCTCCTTTTTAAATCGTAATGATAACAGAAATCACCAAAATGGCCCGGATCAAAAGTTTCCCTCCCCTGGAATGTTTGGCCTTTGGTACAGACACACAAGGTGACACACACGGGTTACAATGACAATTAGAGGTTAATGTCCCTCATCTGTGGCTTTTTAAATTGCAATTAGTGTCAGGGTATAAATAGTCAATGAGTTTGTTAGCTCTTTCGTGGAAGCACTGACTAGGATAGATACTGAGCCATGGGGGATCAGAAAAGAACTGTCAAAATTCCTGCGTAACAAGGTAATGGAACTTTATAAAGATGAAAAAGGACATAAAAAGATGTCCAAAGCCTTGAATATGATTTCTGTTATCATTATGATTTACAAAGGATAATAAATGGCTTCATATGATCATTATCCTTCAATAAAAGGGTATTTTTTGGTATGATCAGTAATATTTTAGATAGATAGATAGATAGATAGATAGATAGATAGATAGATAGATAGATAGATAGACTGACTTAGATCCCCCAGATTGCAAATTTTTTTTGAAAGCAGAGGCCCTGCAGAATAAAAAGTTGCAATGTTTTATATCACACAGTATTTGCACAATTGTTTTCTCAAATCGATATTTTCAGGAAAGAATACACAAACGTGATTTTAAGGGTGCCCAAACGCACTATAATACCAAATCTGTTTGTTAAAATATAAAAGATGAGGTTGCGTAAATAGGTAGCAAACATGTTAAGCCTTAAAATTGTGTGCGCCGGTGAAATGGTGAAAAATGTAAGCACCCAAAATTGTCCATAGAGGACTCTCTGAGCATCTTCACCGTTCCTTAGAAGTGATCAAATGCTGGCTGAAGGTAAGGAGCTCATGGCTGCTGCTTGTTTCAAAGCCCTTGAGTACTGGGACCTTTATAATAATACCTTAGTAGACAAGTGGTTCAGCAGTTCTGAACGACACGAGGAAAGCGAGGAGTTCCTGACTATGTGAACACTGTGTCACGGTAGTCACTTTATTAGGAATCCCTCCCACCTGCTTTTGATTGCAGTCAGGCATATGGGCACTAAGGCTACACATATGCATTAAGTGGTCATCAGAACCCCTCTTACATTAGAATCCCTATTAAAGTCCCTATTACATCAGAGTCCCTCCTTACATCATGGTCCCTATCAGAGTCCCCATTACATCAGAGTCCCCCTTACATAGGGGTCCTTTCCAGATCCCCCTTACAGTTGCAAGAAAAAGTATGTGAACCCCTTGGGATTACGTGGAGTTTTGCATGAATTGGGCATAAAATGTGCTCTGAATGTCATCTAAATCACAACAATAGAAGAACACAGTCTGCTGAACATAATACTACACAAACATTAGATGTTGCCATGGTTTAATTGCACATAACATGTAAACATTCACAGTGCAGGGAGGAAAAAGTATGTGAGGACCTAGCTTAATGACTCCCAGAGCTAACTGGAGCCAGGAGTGAGCCAACCTTGACTCCAATCAGTGTGATGATATTGGATGTGTTGCTGACAGCTGTCCTGCCCTTAAAAAACACACACCTGTTTTGGGTTTACTGGTTTCAAGAAGCACTGTCTGATGTGAACCATGCCTCACAGAAAAGAGCTCTCAGAAGACCTACAATCAAAAATTGTTGACTTGCATGAAGCTGCATCAGGGTCCCTACCAGAGTCGCTCCTTGCATGATGGTCCCCATTAGATTCCCTCTTACATCAAAGCCTCCCCTTACATCAGGATCCTTATTAGAGCTCCCCATACACCAGGGTCCCTGTCAGAGTCCCTCCTACATCAGGTTCCCTATCAGAGTCCCTATTACATTGGGGACCATATCAGAGTCCACTTTACACCAGAGCCCACACCCATACATTGGGATCCCTGTCAGAGTTCACCTTACAGTAGGGTCCCTTTTAGAGCTCCGTGCACATCAGAGTCTCCACTTACATCAGAGTCCCCATCAATCAGCGTCTCTATCAGAGTCCAGTCTTACATCAAGGTCCCTATCAGAATCCCCCCGTGCATCAGGGTGCTTATCACTGTCTCCCTTACATCAGATCTCCCTTACACTGGGATCCCTCTCAGAGTCCCCCTTACATCAGGATGCCTATTAGAGACCCCTTATATCGGGGTCCCAATCAGAGTCCCCCCCTACATCATTGTCTCCATTAGAGTCCCCCCTTTCATCATAAGTAGAGACCAGGGGCGGACTGACCATTTAGAAACTTGGGCACTGCCCGAGGGCTCGGGGTCAGTAGGGGGCCCCATGAGATGCCCTTGGTACCTTTTTCATAGGCTTTTTTGTGTTTGGCCAAGGACACAGGAGCCCCATGATCCCCTATTGCCCGGGGGCCCCATGAGTTGTCAGTCTGCCCCTGGTAGAGACCATAGATAGTCTCTGCTGACCTTAATCCTCAATCCATGTATGTTTTGGACACCATCTACCCTAGCCAAGGGCCACAAAAAATCTTCTAACATGCCGGATGTGGCCCACAGGCTGTAGTTTGCAGATTCCTGCGCTACAACATCAGTTAATCCATGTCAGACATGACTGAATACTCACAAATGGTTTGGAATAACTAGGCCCAGCTTGTATCATTTAGCACAGCACCACAGGGTATGATGGTGCAAAGAAAATGATTAGTAGATAGTAATAATAATAGTCATTCATGGAAATATTGGCAGAACTAATACCGTCTTTTCAAGTGAGGGCATTAGGACAGATGTGACTGCTATTTAAATCCACCAGAAGGCATGCGTATGGTTTAAAGGAGCGCGCCCGCTGCGTCACTCTTTGAAATGCAAAACTCCTCCATAGAAGCATCCGTCCCTTTTGATAAGACTCCTTTGAAGCATCTTTACAGTGGTACAAGGCTGACCTGCCAACCTCAGAGAGTCCTTGATATTGAAATATGACTTACGCCAATCATTGCGTATTCAGAACGCAGCGTTGCTGTATTATCCCGGCCGGGTCAGTGTTTGTGTGTTATAATAATTTAGTAATGAAAAAGCAAACACATTCTGTTTTATCATGTATGTCTACATCAGACGGGCCAGACAGCATGGGACGGCTCGTAATACTCATAGACAGGTGATAACCAGCGGCAGACTTATGGCGACTCCTTTGTTGATTGATCTTTTGCACCTGAGACCACACCAGACACAGCAACTGCATCTTATAATGGAAAAAAATATATGTTTGAAAAAAAAAAATACAACAAACGGGTCTGATCCTAAAAAACTGGATGAGATGCTCATAGATGCAGGAAGGGCGGGTGTGTTATCTTTAGCTGAAAACTCAGCAGCAGCAGCAGTGGAAGAGACAAAGTTCGATGAAAAATTCAAAATCTGCAGATCAATTTTCTCTTATATGAACAATCTACTCTATGGTGGCCATTGATAAATGATTGATTTTTTTTCCCCGATCAGTCTCTCCTGATAGAAATAATTCATCTATAGTCAACAACCCATTGGATCAATATGACACTTACGAGGGAGGAGGTGGATTTTGATCGATAGTATGAAAATACATTCATAGGGTATTGATTGTATTCCTGTTTCCACCAAGAAATCTCATAAACGCCAAGTGTTACTAAACCCCGGACCCTGCATTCCCTATATCTGGTCTCCCCGGACCCTGCATTCCCTATATCTGGTCTCCCCGGACCCTGCATTCACTATATCCGGTCTCTCCGGACCCTGCATTCACTATATCCTGTCTCCCCGGACCCTGCATTCACTATATCCGATCTCCCCGGACCCTGCATTCCCTATATCCAGTCTCCCCGGACCCTGCATTCACTATATCCGGTCTCCCCGGACCCTGCATTCACTATAACTGGTCTCCCCGGACCCTGCATTCACTATATATGGTCTCCCAGGACCCTGCATTCACTATATCTGGTCTCCCTGGACCCTGAATTCGCTATATCTGGTCTCCCTGGACCCCGCATTCGCTATATCTGGTCTCCCAGGACCCCGCATTCGCTATATCTGGTCTCCCAGGACCCAGCATGCGCTATATCTGGTCTTCCCGGACCCTGCATTCACTATATCTGGTCTCCCCGGACCCTGCATTCACTATATCCGGGCCCCCCCGGACCCTGCATTCACTATAGCTGGTCTCCCCGGACCCTGCATTCACTATATCTGGTCTCCCCGGACCCCACATTCACTATATCTGGTCTCCCAGGACCCTGCATTCACTATATCTGGTCTCCCCGGACCCCGCATTCACTATATCTGGTCTCCCAGGACCCTGCATTCACTATATCTGGTCTCCCAGGGCCCTGCATTCACTATATCTGGTCTCCCCGGACCCCGCATTCACTATATCTGGTCTCCCCGGACCCTGCATTCACTATATCTGGTCTCCCCGGACCCTGCATTCACTATATCTGGTCTCACACAGTACACATAACATGGAAATGCAATTATTTTAGTAAATATAAACTGCTAAATACCTTTTCTCATCAGCAGTATACAGTGAGGAACAGAAGTATTTGAACACCCTGCGATTTTGCAAGTTCTCCCACTTAGAAATCATGGAGGGGTCTGAAATTCACATTGTAGGTGCATTCCCACTCTAAGAGAATTTTAAAAAAAATTCAGGAAATCACATTGTATGATTTTTAAAGAATTTATTTGTCTTGTACTGTGGAGTAGAGGTGGACTTTTTAAAGACACAGTAACAGGTCTTTGAGAGCCAGAATTCTTGCTGTTTCTTAGGTGTTCAAATACTTATGTTCAGCAGTGCAAGACAAATAAATTCTGTAAAAATCATACAATGTGATTTCCCGAATTTTTTTTTTAATTCTGTCTCTCAGAGTGGGAATGCACCTACAATGTGAATTTCAGACCCCTCCATGATTTCTAAGTGGGAGAACTTGCAAAATCACAGGGTGTTCAAATACTTCTGTTCCTCACTGTATAGCAGTCTTGTGACTTCTATCAGTGTCTGGACGAGCACTAGTTAAAGCTTGTAGGAGGAGTTTTCATTCTCTTCTGACTATCCTATGGGACTGCATAATCCCTGACCCTCTGTCTGGATAGCGCTGATAGACCCTGTGCTGATCACATGCACCTTCCCAAAGAAAAATAACTCTCTAGCAATACACACCAAACTGAGCATGTGCAGAATGACTCCTAGGGCTCTGTATTATCAGCAGATGGATTGGAGACTGTGGAAGGGGAGGATCAGAGAAGCATGATCAAACAGCCTTTTTACTCACTGCAGAGGATTAACCCCTTAGGTTCCACAGTGAGTATAACAAGCATGCTTTACTGTATATACAGACTGACTGTACTGTTGTGGGTTTAGTAACACTTTAAATATCCCTTTAGATTGTAAGCTCCACGAGCAGGGCCCTCCTATTCCTTCTGTATTGAATTGTGTTGTAATTGTCCCCCGTTATATTGTAAAGCTCTGCACAAACTGCTGGTGCTATATAAATCCTGTATAATCATAATAATAAACTGATTGAAATCGGATTGGATTCATAACCATCTCAATGCTGCCAGTCAATACAAAACAATCATTTTTGCCCTGATCGAGTCATATCTACATGGATCACAATGGAAGGTTTGCCTATTCAGTCATGTGTCAATCTGATAGTTATAATTGAATTGCACAACAATCTGGTAATAAAATTGAAATGCGTATGGCCGCCATTAGACCAAATCTTGCTTGACCCGTTACAGCACATTTTTGTAAAGCTGAACTCTGGGAGTTAGACAAAATCTACCCTTGCACTGGGCTCCCTGTTCACTGAAAGGCTTGAATGCTCATTTAGTCTAGGATAAAGGGATAAGGCATAGTACTTACCTTATGCCTGGCTCAAGAAGGCTCTCAGTCCCTGGTCCAGTGCTGTTGCCTCTCTTTAAGGTGCTCTCAGGTGTGGTCGCATCCTCTCCTCCTTCACATACAATGCAAGATTAAAAGCCCTGCATTGTATGTAATGATGCCAAGGGATTGCCCACAGCCTGGAGCCAGTGGTGTATTTACCACAAGGCAAACAAGGCATTTGCCTAGGGCGGCATTTTACAGGGGGGCAGCACTGCCCCCCTAAGATGACATGGAAGAAGGGACACACGAGCCATGGGGACCTGGTGGGATCTGAGAGAGGTTGTGGGCTGCTTGATGGTGTATGTAGAGCCCAACTGTCATTCCAGGGGATGTGGCCAGTGTGTGGCTGGTATGTGGAGGTTTGTGATAGTGGAAGGCTTTTTTGAGCGTGTGTGTGTGTGGGGGGGTGTTGGTTGGTGTCAGGCTCTCTCCGTGAGGGGAGGGGGGGGAACAATTTTTGTGTTGCCTAGGGCAGCACAAAACCTAAATACACCACTGCCTGGAGCACTGGAGCCTGCCACAACAAGGGAGAGGGTAAGTAATACACCTTAATCTGGCCATACACGGATCCGTTTTTTTCGATCAGCCTCCAACCAATTCCCACATCTATACAAGCGGGGTAGATGAAGGAATCCTTGTATAACCCTCCCACATAATACATGTTCCTAATGCAGAGACCCTAAACATTGAAATCATGGTAGTCTCAATTTATTATGTCACACAATATTAGCACAATGATTTATCAAGCGAAAATTTTCAGTAAAAATACATTAAAGTTAGTTTTATGCACACAAATGAAATTTATTACCCATTTTATGGTAAAATATGAAAGAAGAAGTTGGTTGAGTAAATAGATGCCAAACATGTTGAGCATTAAAATTGCATTAGCCTAGGAAACATGGCTACAAAGGGAACTTTGACACCCACAATTACCTGTAGGGGCAATTCAGAATTAAGCCCGGTGATGTGTAAGGTGTTTTCATACAAAGGCACCCCCGGTGCATGTTCATGTGTTTGGGGGTGGGCTCCAAATTTTTTTGGGAGAGGGTTGTGTAAATGTTTGGGTGTAACTTTTTTTTTAGTTTTTCCGTTAGTGAGGAAAACATTTTTAGTAGGAAGCCCAATTGCTTCCACAGACTCCTGGTAGCTACCTGGGATTGGCCAGGGCTGTATAAATATTATTACTGCCATCTTCATAACTCCACACCTATGATCTAGAAAGTTCTCACAGCTTCCTGAAAAGTAGAGGGAGCTATCAGACTGGTAGAAGCTGATAACACTGAACAGACCTAACTAATCAATTCAAGCCAAATTTCCCTGACAAAAATACATACCGCTCCACTGAACACAGTGAGCCAGCACTATATCTAACTAATCCTACCACATATCTGGGAGGGTGCCACAGGGCAATGGGGGTCTAATTGACCTGTGATGTCTCACCTGCCTTCTGGTGAAGCTAATGCCCTCTATTAGCTTCTGTGTTGTCAACAGTGGCCAAGGAAAGGGAAAGCCTAACCTTGCGACATAATGCACATCACTTTCATTCTAGCCATGGGAGATCAGCGAACAGATGGTCACTGCTCTCCCTTTCTTCTACCCAATGATTCCCATCATGGGATACTACCAGGGGTCTGTGGAAGCAATTGAGCTTCCACCAGATTTTTTCAGAATACACAAATCCAGTACTGATTGAATGCTGGTTTTCCAGTAGGACCGTTGAACAGTAAACAGTACACAAGGACTGAATTTTGATGCATGTATACCCTGCTTTCAACCCTTCGCTATAACATATGTCAGTGGCAGTGAAAGGGTTAATATTGCTTTAAGCTTCAAGTGCCAATACGCTCAGATGTGAATGAGCACCAATGTACACTATATTGGCAAAAGTATTGGTCCGCCTGCCTTTACACTCACATGAACTTTAATGGCCCCCCAGTCTTAGTCCGTAGGGTTCAATATTGAGTTGGCCCCGCCCTTTGCAGCTATAAAAGCTTCAACTCTCCTGGGAAGGCCATCCACAAGGTTTAGGAGGGTGTCTATGGGAATGTTTGACCATTCTTCCAGAAGCACATTTGTGAGGTCAGGCACTGATGTCGGGGGAGGAGGCCTGGCTTGCAGTCTCCACTCTAATTCACCCCAAAGGTGTTCCATCGGGTTGAGGTCAGGACTCTGTGCAGGCCAGTCAAGTTCCAACATCCCAAACTCGCTCATCCATGTCTCTATGGACCTTGCTTTGTGCACTGGTGAGCAGTCATGTTGGAACAGGAAGGGGCCATCCCCAAACTGTTCCCACAAAGTTGGGAGCATGAAATTGTCCAACATGTCTTGGTATGCTGACAGCTTAAGAGTTTCCTTCACTGGAACTAATGGGCCAAGCCCAACCCCTGAAAAACAACCCCACACCATAATCCCCCCTCCACCAAACTTTACACTTGGCACAATGCAGTCAGGCAAGTACCGTTCTCCTGGCAACCGCCAAACCCAGACATGTCCATCGGATTGCCAGACAGAGAAACGTGATTCATCACTCCAGAAAACATGTCTCCACTGCTCTAGAGTCCAGTGGCGACGTGCTTTACACCACTGCATCCGACACTTTGCATTGCACTTGGTAATGTAAAGCTTGGATGCAGCTGCTCGGCCATGGAAACCCATTCCATGAAGCTCTACACACTTTTTTTGTGCTAATCTGAAGATCACATGAAGTTTGGAGGTCTTTAGCTGTTGAAGACTTCTGTGCACTGTGCGCTTCAGCATGCGTTGACACCCACTTTGTCAGTTTACATGGCCTACCACTTCATGTCTGAGTTGCTGTTGTTCCCAGTTGCTTCCACTTTGTTATAATACCACTAACAGTTGACCGTGGAATATTTAGTAGCCGGGAAATGTCACGGATGGACTTATTGCACAGGTGACAACCTATAACAGGACCACGCTTGGAGTCACTGAGCTCCTGAGAGCGACCCATTCTTTCACCAATGTTTGTAGAAGCAGTCTGCATGCCTCGGTGCTTAATTTTATACACCTGTGGTCATGGAGGTGATTGGAACACCTTAATCCAATGATTTGGAGGGCTGGCCCAATACTTTTGGCAATACAGTGTATATCCTTGTGTTGAGCATTGAAGAAGTTCTGGTGAAGTTTCAAATTGTTCAGGTGTGAACGGATCCATAAAGAAAGACTAAATCTATAGCTACAGGGAGACAGTGTTCTTTATTCTTGTGCCAGCAGAACAAGGCGATCAAGGATCATTTATTCAAATTGTTTTGTTATACACAATTTGCATCCTCTGTGTCATTGTACATTGCAGGTTAATTTGCACTGATCTGCGCCGCCATCCTTTCGGTGTATCTCTAATTGAGTTCTATTCCACCTTTACACAATGCCATTCTGCCCTCAGCCAATGACCCCAGAATCTCTTGTAGATTGGCTCAGCCTTACATTGTCCTAATTGCCGTCCTCGCTTCCGCCGTGACACCACATGTACCTTTACCTTCCAGAACATCAAATGTATCTGTTCCAGATTCCATTATTAGTATTACTTAATCAGGACAAAAATAAAAGCTAATATTGAGGAGGGATTAAATTGGTATTACAATGTGACTGAGATCAGCTTTGGATATACATTGGGTGGAGTGAAAAGGACAAGAGGTTAATGTAATGAGTCAGCTCTGGATTCAGCTATGCTGACATCCTATCTGAGGACATGACTAATTCATAATGTTTTGCTTAATATCAAATTCATTCGCCGCAGAGGAAATCCAGAGTCCATTTTTTAAAAGAATGTCATTTTTGGTGTTGCGCTGTGTTCTGGATTGCTGCATAGAATGCTCCCCTCTTTTGAAAGGATTCCATTATCTTCATATATCAAATATGACATACATCCCACATAAAGTCTATCAAAGGTCCATTATTGGGTCTCGGGTGAAAAGGACTTAGACACAGTCCAGATAAGAGTGATAGCCTCTTTTATGAAGGATGAGCAGATGGCTTTGATCTGACATTCTGGCTTCTGTGCATTGTAATGGTCAGGGCAGATGTACAGTTTTCCAACTTCAGTACCTGAATTACTGTACATGGCTGGAGGACTCTACTCCTTCCTTCTGATCCTACAAGGCTGTAAGAGGACATCTGACTGGTCAGGTGTTGGCGCCAAGCTGTGAAAGTGCCTGCCTTGCCTCTTCTTGGATAGGGCAGTTACCGACCTGCTGGTGGTTGAAGTCCTTCACCATATTGTGTCACACTCCTGACTCCTCATTATAATCCTGGCTGTAGGCTGTAATATTTCAGAATAAAGGAATGTCCACAGACAGAATGCATTTTCCACACTTTACTGTAATTTTGCAGGTTTTCCATGACATCTGGCATCACATTGACATACTAACAGACATTCTGTAGTTTTCACTTGGGTGCAGAACACTAGCACATCATTCTGTAAGCCACCTTCCCTTTGCACCTCCTCTCTCCTTGGGAGCACCCCAGAGTTGGGACCACTTCCCCCCTTGTTAGACTAAATCCACAGCATTCATCTTACATCACCGTGTGTATTCAAGGTGCCTCATTAGTATACCAGTCTTTCTCAATAGCTCAGTCCAGCTTGGCACATTCCCAGATGGCATATGCACCCCCAGGTGTACACTATATTGCCAAAAGTATTGGGACGCCTGCCTTTACATGCACTTGAACTTTATTGGCATCCCAGTCTTAGTCCGTAGGGTTCAGTATTGAGTTGGCCCCGCTCTTTGCAGCTATAACAGCTTCAACTCTTCTGGGAAGGCCGTCCACAAGGTTTAGGAGGGTGTCTATGGGAAGGTTTGACCATTCTTCCAGAAGTGCATTTGTGAGGTCAGGCACTGATGTCGGACGAGGAGGCCTGTCTAGCAGTCTCTGCTCTAATTCATCCCAAAGGTGTTCTATCTGGTTGAGGTCAGGACTCTGTGCAGGCCAATCAAATTCCTCCACCCCAAACACCAAGAAGCAGTCTACATGCCTCAGTGTTTGATTGTATACACCTGTGGCCATGGAGGTGAATAGAACACCTGAATTCAATGATTTGGAGGAGTGTCCCAATACTTTTGGTAATATAGTGTATTAGTGTTCACATTAAAAGACCTTTTTCATCCTGCTCACAGCCTGCAGGAGATGGTAACAGGAGACTACAGGCATTCCTGCTGAGTTCTGAACCAACTCTCCTGGGGTTTCAGCCCTGTTAAGGGTTCCTTGGGCAGCAAATGACTACATTCAGATAGCTCTGGGGTGTTTGACTCAACAGACTGAACTGCTGTAATACTGACACTCAGTGGCTGAATATCTCCTTGCCATGGGAACTCTGCCATACTGAAGTCTCTATCTGCTCAACCCAGCTCTGATGAAGAAGGGAGCACCCCTCGAAACGCGTTAGCCTTCATCCCCCCCCTTTTCGATTTACCTGTAACCCTGTTTGGATTATGGTTACCTATGCCTGTTATACCATCACTTTGTGAGTATATTTCCTTATTAATAAAATTAGTCACTATTTATTGAGGTAATGCGCAAGGTTTGTGCGCTCTTTCTTTCATCTTCCTCTACAGTTTTATTAAGCTTCCCCAGCTTCATGATAGAGCTGCACAACCTCTGATCACCAGCGGATGACACGCTGCTTGTCACTAACGCCTGTTTGATCTGAGTCTTTGAGCGCAGGAGATAATGGATCTTTGGTGTTTGACTCCCATGCCCCATCTCGCGCTAGGCCCGTCCCATCCTGGCATTTATATGAGCAATAACTCCACCCATTACATCACTAGACAAAGGTTTTCTCTAAAAGGGGCCTAACATCCAATTACCTTTTTCTCTCTGCTATACTTTATTGGGAACAGAACCACCTAACAAGCTAGTGTTTTGCAAATCCAGACAACATTACTTCATTCCTCATATTGAACACAATATGTTTTTTCTATAATGAAGCAACACTTGCAGTCTGGATTTACAGCACACTACAATGTAAAATCATGGAGTGCAAAGCAAACACTACAACTACACCTAAGTGCATCCAGAAAGTATTCACAGCGCTTAACTTTTGTCACATTTTATTATATTACAGCCAGGGGCGGACTGACAACTCATGGGGCCCCCGGGCAATAGGGGATCATGAGGCCTCTGTGTCCTTGCCCAAACTCAAAAAAGCCTATAAAAAAGGTACCAGGGGCATCTCATGGGGCCCTCTTCTGACCCCGGGCCCTCGGGCAGTGCCCGAGTTTCCAAATGGTCAGTCTGCCCCTGGTTACAGCCTTATTCCAAAATGGATTAATTTAATTTTTTTCCTCAACATTCTACAAACAATAACCCAAAATGACAACGTGAAAGAAGTTCATTCTGAAATATTTGCAATTTCTTAAAAATAAAAAACGGTGGTTTGTTGAAGTTGGACAAATGAGAGTAAAGCAACTTTGCATGTCTGTGGTGTATGACTTTGTTACTAACACATGGGCATTGAATAAAGAAAGAAGAAAAGGAAAGATTGAAATGAGAAGAGATGAAGAAAAAGTAAAGCAGAGGGAAAGTAGAGGGAGGAAAAGACAGGAGGACGGGTGTCGGGCCAGGGAAGCACACACCCTTATTACTATCTTTAACCGCTTTCCCGCTGCCCTATAGTACAACTACTGCTACAGGTCAGCAGGAATGCGCAAAATCACGTTTATATATTTGCATTTCTGGGTAGGGGGGGTGCGCACCGCCCTACCCGTGCTGCCATTGGCGGCTAGAGATGTCAGTCACCGGGTCCCGGCTGGAGATTCCATGCCGGCACCCAGCAATCGCCATGTAAAGCTGACAGGAGAGAGACCTCAACAACACAGGTCTCTCTCCTGCCAGCAAGGACATGCTGCTGTGTATTTCTCTGCACAGCAGAGAAATACAAAGCAGCTTGTTTCCCTAGTAAAACACACACAGCACATAATGTAAAACAGCACACAGTTAACCCTTTGATTGCCCCAGATGTTAACCCTTTCCTGCCCAGTGCCATTAGTACAGTGTCAGTGCTTTTTATTAGCACTGATCATTGTATTAGTGTCATTGGGATGTCAATGGCAGTAAGCCAGTTCCCACGCAGTGTCAGAATGCCCATCTCAGTCCCGCTAAAAATCGCTGCCATTACTAGTATTAAAAAAAATTAATTCCAGTATCTATACCGCCATTTGTAGATGCTATAACTTTCACATAAACCAATTAATTTAAACGTATTGGGATTTTTTTTTTTTATCAAAGACATGGAGCAGAATACATTTTGGCCTAAATTTATGAGGAAATTAGATTTAAATTTTTTTTTTACTGGACATGTTTTATAGCAAACAGTCGAAAATATTGGGGGTTATTTTCAACAATATTGGTATTTTTTTGCTTATAGTTCAAAAAAGAAAAACCACAGAGGTGATCAAATACACCAAAAGAAAGCTCTATTTGTGGGGAAAGAAATTTCATTTATGTACAGCATTGCATGACCACGCAATTTTCAGTTAAAGTAACGCAGTACTGTATCGCAAAAAATGGCCTGGTCAGGAAGGGGAAGAAATCCTCTGGAAGGCAAGTGTGAGTTCACTCAGCACATATTGACGTGAATGCAGGGGCGGACTGACAACTTATGGGGCCCCCGGGCAATAGGGGATCATGGGGCCCCTGTGTCCTTGTCCAAATTCAAAAAAGCCTATGAAAAAGGTACCAGGGGCATCTCATGGGGCCCCCTACTGACCCCAGGCCCTCGGGCAGTGTTCGAGTTTCCAAATGGTCAGGCGTGAGTGTACCATAATTCTTATTTTAATGTCATTATACTTCTGCCCATAGCAGCAATGTAGAGTTTGCTCTTGCCCATTGGGGTGTGGGAGCTGAAGTGGTTAAACAAAAAAATTGTTTCAAATTTCCCTGTCGGTTTTCTCTAGACGCAACATGCTCAATTTCTTCTTAATTGCAAACCGACCCATAATTGTGACATCATGACAGTGAAAACACCTCCTGGATTCCGGAGAGATCTAATCTCTGTGGGGGTTAATTGAAAAGAATGATCTGTGAAATGAAATGAAGTTTTCAGTTTTCGCACAAAGACATTAGTAATGTGCCACTTTGCCAGCCAACAATCATTTCAGTAAAAATCTCATTAAGAAGAGATGAAGATTAAATTATCGGTTTATTAAGTGTTTACAGAGGGAAGATAATTATCTCATAAACAAAGATTTAGTGAAACTGAATCTGTTCCCGAACAAGTTCTGTAAATACTTGGACAAGTTTGGCCACCAACACAGAAGTAGTGAATGTGACATTCACCAAACATTCTTTGGTGCAGAATAGGGATGAACTGGGTTCTGTCACATGATTACTACTTCTTTGGCTCAATCAGCTGTGGCCAGGGCATCTCCCCCCCACCCCACAGCTTCACATATGCAAATGGAGCGGGATGCTAGTGACATCATTGACTTAGTATGACCACATTTCCATATTTGGTCAATGTGTTTTAGATGAGGTCATGTGATTGCTGAACTGGGCTTGGACCAAGTTTGCACCGAACCAAACTCATCTTTAGAGGAAAATCAATCACTGTCAATTAAAGCAGATGGATCTGGAATGTTTGCTGAATGTTAGATTCACTGCTTGATAAATTTGTCGCAAGCAGTGGTTGCTTATTGAACACTTTTTTTTTATCATTGTGCATGGTGTTAAAATGATTCTAAAGGAAATAGTTTTTTTAAAAATAACAAATGTGTTATACTTACCTGCTGTGTGAAATGGGTTTGCACAGAGCAGCCCCAATCCTCTTCTTTTTGGGTCCTCTGCTGGCTCCTCCCACCTGCCGAGTGCCCCCAATAGCCTCTTGCTATGGGGGGCACTCAAACAGGCTCACTCCCGAGCCCCGCTCTGTGTGCCCATTCACGTACACAGTATGGCTTGGCCCTGCCCCCACTCTCTCATCATTGGCTCACTGGCTGTGATTGACAGCAGCAGGAGCCAATGGCTCCAGCTGCTGTGTGAACCAATGAGGAGAGACCCGGGAAAGCCGCTGCTCTTGTGCACATTGTTGGATCGAGATTGGGCTCAGGTATATGGGCAGCACAGTGGTTAAATGGTTAGCACTTCCGCCTGGCAGTACTAGGGTCGTTGGTTCAAATCCCAACCACGGCACCCCCGGCCTGGAGTTTGCATGTTCTCCCTGTGCCTGCATGGGTTTCCTCCGGGTACTCTGGTTTCCTTCCACACTCCAAAAGACATGCTGGTAGGTTAATTGGTGTCAGGGATCCTACAGCGGTAGCATGTAGCACTCCACAGACCGGATTCCCCCAAGGCGTGGAATCTAAGTCCCTACTTGCTTGTTCGCCAGGGCCCCTGATGGTGGGGATGGACTTGGAGCAGACCGAGACCAGGTCGCGGCCCCTGAGTTCACCCAGCTGTGGTAGAAGCACCGTTGGAGGTGTATAGCAGGTGAGAGTCTGATGTGAGGAGGTCACAAGAGCAGCGTCAGGCAGGCCAGGTCGGTAACAGTGGTGGCGGCGTGGTACAAAATCAGCAGGCAGAGGAATAAACAGGTCACAAGCCGGGTTCGTTAACAGGAGATCAGAACATGCAGGGTTAAGCAGGAGAATGGTCAGACAAGCCAGGGATCAGAACAGGAGACAGACAGCAAATCAGGGTCAGGCAGGGTCGGCAACAAGACGATCTACTAAACAGGAAACAGGTAAGACCATACGGCACTTGAGCATTGCAAGAGCTGGGTTTAAATAGCCCGCCCGACTCCTGACAGGCGCTCCTGGGTCCTAGTGCCTGCCCGGCGCCGTCATTGGTGACAGGCGCGCCTGGGTCCTAGTGCCTGCCTGCCTGTATGTCTTGTCAGGATTCTATGCATGTGCAGATTTGATCGCCGCGGCGATCTTCCCATTCCCTGACAATTGGCTCCTGTCTAAATTGTCCCTAGTATGTGTATGAATGTAAGTTAGGGACCTTAGATTGTACACCGCTTGAGGGTTAGGGACTGATGTGAATATACAATATATATGTAAAGCGCTGCGTAAATTGATGGCGCTATATAAGTACCTGAAATAAATAAAGTACAAGGGGGGGTGAACTGCAGCGCAGAATTTTTTTACCTTAATGCATAGAATGCATTAAGCACGGGTGTCAAACTGGCGGCCCTCCAGCTGTTGCCGAACTACAAATCCCATGAGGCATTGCAAAGCTAACAGTTACAAGCATGACTCCCAAAGGCAGAGGCATGATGGGAATTATAGTCCTGCAACAGCTGGAGAGCCGCCAGTTTGACACCCCTGCATTAAGTTAAAAAACATTGAGCTTTTAGAACCACTATGAGGCAGCCCGTTGAGATGAATGTGCTGGCAATGCACCAAAACATCAATATAAATGGATATGCACCAACTATGACAGCACAGTGCACTGCAACACATGTACATTGGAAATGCATTGCCATACTGTGTTGAGGTGGCATTCCAAGTGGCAATGCAAAGTGCTAATTACATGTGACATATATTAATGTGTGTTGTAGTAACATGTGCTATTGCAATGCACCACACTAAGAGACGTGATTGGGCCCTTAAGGGCCCAGGATCTATTCAGAGTTCCTAATGATGGGGATAGCGTTTTATTTAGAGTTACTCGTGTTAACACAACTAGTGACTGAGAGGCCATAGATGCCCAAATGGTGATAAAAGTCAAGCGCAAAAGCAAGTCAGACGTTAAAGCATGTCTAACCAAAGAATAGATATGTAATATAACACAATTTACCAATTTACCAAAAAAAGTGGAAGCTGCTTTAGTTTTCTTTTTTATGTTTTTTTTACAATTCCTTTTCACCTGGAGAGCCTGCCAGTAACACATTTCCTTTCCTAGCTACTCTCTTCTCTGTATCTATGCAGGAGCAGTGTTGTCAACCTAGGACAAGGGTGTTGTTAGGACTACAGAAATCTCCCCCTCTTCTCATTTTCATGGGATGGGCAAAGAGGGAAGGGTTGTTCTGTAGTCCACAGAGAAAACTTGAGAGGACTAATAACACTGCTTGCGGTAACACTATTAACAATGTTTAACCACTTGCCCTCCTGAGGATTTGCCTCCATTCCTGACCAGCCCATTTTTTGTTATATGACGCTGCATTACTTTAACTGACAATTGCGCAGTCATGCAACGCTGCACCCGAATTAAATTTATGTATTTTTTCCCACTAATTGAGCTTTCATTCAGTGATATTTGATCACCTGTGCGGTTTAAATTTTTGGCGCTATATGCCAAAAAAAAAAATCCCCAATTTTGATTGTGTTGATGTTTTTGACTTTTTGCTATTAAACATGTCCAGTGAAAAAAATTAACAAATCAAATTTCGTCATAAATTTAGGCCAAAAATCCCAATAAGTGTAAATTAATTGGTATATAAGTTATAGTGTATACAAATGGCGGTATATATGCTGCATTAAAAAAAAAAAATTATACTAGTAATAGCAGAGATCAGAGGCTTATAGCGGGACTGCAGGACTGCGCAACTGCGGTAGGCATTTTGACACTGGGGGGGAACTGACTAACTGCCACTGACATCCCCAGTAACACTAATACAGTGATCAGTGCTAATACAAAGCACTGACACTGTACTAATGGCACTGGGCAGGAAGGGGTTAACATCTGGGGCGATCAAAGGGTTAACTGTGTGCTGTGTGTGTTTTACTATGTAAGCATGCTGCTTTGCATTGCTCTGCTATGCAGAGCAATACAAAGCAGTATGCTGGTGCTGACAGGGGAGAGATCTATATTGTTTACATACAGACCTCTCCCGTGTCAGTGTTCCTCGGCGATTGCCGGGTACCGGCGGGGAATCTCTGGCCGGGACCCAGTGATCGACAGCTGTAGCCACCAATGGAGGTGCTGGTAGGGCGGCATGCGTGCACCCCCCTAGCCAGAAATGAAAAATCAAGTATATATATGTGATTTTGCACAGCCCTGCCACCCTATAGCAGTAGTAGTGCGACGGGGAAGCAGTTAACATATACAAATGTAACGCCCTCTAGGGGTGCTAGAGAGGTAAATTTAATTTGGTTCACAGAGGTAACTGAAGTGAGCGTGTCTGTTTGGGTTTACTGTAGGTCACAATGGAGGGCTCTACAGATCAGGTCACTGGCACCTCCCCCTGGTTCTGGAGTCTTCCAGAAGATTCTAGAAGCTAGTGGGTGAAGAGGTGAAGACCAGTATCTGTAAATTCATGGGGGCCTGACCAGGCCTGGCAGTGTGGTAGATCGGCCCATAAATATGAGGGAGCCTAGCCAGCATGGGACTCTGGTGACCAGGTGGATGATGGTGTGTTGAGGATCGTGAGGACTGGGAGGGGACCCCTGGGAAGGGGAGCTCTGCCTTCAGGCTGGAGCTGAGGAGGAAGGAAGGAGAAGAAGTTTAGAGAGAGGGAACTACACCACAAGTCCTATCCAGGAGGTGCCCTGCTCAATATGGGAAGACTAGCACAACTAAAAGGCTTGAACAAGCAGTCTTATGCAAAGCTGAAGGATACAAGGGACAGAGTTAGTACCTCTACACCCCCAGGGCCTAAAACGGAGACAGCTGCCAGATGCAGAGACAGTGTCGCAGCTAACCTAATACTTTGCTCTGGGACACTTGCAAAGCAGCCAGATGAGATGAAATTTCTTCTCCAATTATTGGGACTTTGTGAGAGTTCACCCATGGGGACCTAGAGCTCCTTATGTCATATTGTTACTGAGGTCACTTTGCTACTGATCTTTTAAGGATTGATTGATAGATTGATACCATTCCATCTGGAGTAATGTTCAGGATCCATCCTTTTTGTACATAAACACAGGAAGTTTGTCCTCAAACTGCTCTCTCTAGTCAAATTGGGCATCCCATAACCCCTAATCCCTATCCAAGTTGTTTTCCTCTAAATAAAACAACAAAAACAAGACCATGGACTGGATTCTTGACTGTATGTCTTTGCCGAAAATGTGTGTTGCCTGGCTATGTAGGAAATAAGGGGGCCCAAAATCCAGCCGCTCCTTAGGAGGTAGTGCTACCCAAATAAAAAACAATATACAATGTTTAACAAAATTTAATAGCAAACAGTATACCAATATACAATGTTTAACAATATATTAATAAAAAACAATATACCAATTGTATTAACCACTTGAGCTCCTGAGGATTTACCCCCCTTAATGACCAAGCATTTTTTTGCTGTTTGGCGCTGCACTAATTCAAATAATAATTGAGCGGTCATGCAATGCTGCACCCAAACAAAATTTACGTCCTTTTTTTTCACACAAATAGAGCTTTCTTTTCGTGGTATTTTATCACCTATGCGCTTTTTATTTTTTGCGCTATAAACCAAAAAAACACAAAATTTTTTAAAAAAAACAATATTTCCTACTTTCAGCTATAAAAAATATATCGTAAACTCAAAGTTAGTCATAAATTCAAGCCAAAATGTATTCTGCTCCATGTTTTTGGTAAAAAAATCCCAATAAGTGTATATTGATTGCTTTGTGTGAACGTTATAGCGTCTACAAACTATGGTATAGATACTGTAATTTATGCCTTTTTTTGCTATACTAATTCAAATGATAATTGCGCGGTCATGCAATGCTGTACCCAAATGAAATTATGTCCTTTTTTCACACAAATATAACTTTCTTTTGGTGGTATTTGATCACCTGTGCGCTTTTTATTTTTTGTGCTATAAACAAAAAAAACACAAACATTTTGAAAAAAAACAATATTTTCTACTTTCAGCTATAAAAAATATATCGTAAACTCAAAGTTAGTCATAAATTTAAGCCAAAATGTATTCTGCTACATGTTTTTGGTAAAAAAAAATCCCGTGCATTAGCGGGCAAACTGGCGCTATCTGGGAGGGGAGCTAACACTATCGGAAGTCACCAGTGACAATAATACAGTGATCAGTAAAAATCTGTTCACTGTAATCAATGACACTGGTGACAGGGCAGTGAAGGGGTTAACTGGGGGGGGGATCAAGGGGTTAAATGGGATTACTGGTGTACTGGCGGGCAAACTGGCGCTATCTGGGAGGGGCGCTAACACTATCGTAAGTCACCAGTGACAATAATACAGTGATCGGTAAAAATCTGTTCACTGTAATCAATGACACTGGTGACAGGGCAGTGAAGGGGTTAACTGGGGGGGGCGATCAAGGGGTTAAATGGGATTATTGGTGTATTAGCGGGCAATCTGGCGCTATCTGGGAGGGGCGCTAACACTATCGGAAGTCGCCAGTGACACTGATACAGTGATCAGTAAAAATCTGTTCACTGATCAGTGACACTGGTGACAGGGCAGTGCAGGGGTTAACTGGGGGGGATTAAGGGGTTAGACGGGATTATTGGTGTATTAGCGGGCAATCTGGCGCTATCTGGGAGGGGCGCTAACACTATCGGAAGTCGCCAGCGACACTGATACAGTGATCAGTAAAAATCGGTTCACTGATCAGTGACACTGGTGACAGGGCAGTGAAGGGCTTAACTGGGGGGGGGCGATCAGGGGATTAAATGTTTAAATGTGTCCTAGAGTGTTCTAACTGTGGGTATGTGCTGTTTTACTCACAATTTGTGTCCAGGCAGAGAAGAATGACATCATATCCTGTTCTGTGTAACTGTCAACACAGGACAGGATAGGACAGGGACCGATCATCTGATTTCAGCCAGACATGACTGGCTGAAATCGAATGATTGATCCCTCTGGGATCAAATGGTGTCACCCGCGGGTCGGCGGGATCGCGCGCGCCCCCTGCCCGCGAAAACGTTGGGAGCGCGGAGCCCGTTTTAAAACATGCTTTTGCGCCCCAGTGCCGCCCTGCACACGTATATATGCAGTGGCAGGGCGGCAAGTGGTTAAATAATATTTTAAAAAAATATACAATGTTTAACAACATATAAATAAAAAAAAAAAAATATATATATATATATATATATACAGTCATGGCCGAAATTGTTGGCACCCTTGATATTTCTCCAGGAAATCATGTATTTCTCACGAAACGTATTGCATTAACACATGTTTTGCTATACACATGTTTATTCCCTTTGTGTGTATTGGGACAAAACAAAAAAAGGGAGGAAAGAAAGCAAATTCGACATAATGTCACACAAACCTCCAAAAATGGGCTGGACAAAAGTATTGGCACCCTTTCACAACTGCGGATAAATAAGAATGTTACAAGCATGTGATGCTCCTGTAAACTCACCTGGGGCAAGTAACAGGTGTGGGCAATATAGAAATCACACCTGAAAGCAGATAAAAAGGAGAGACGTTCACTTAACCTTTGCATTGTGTGTCTGTCTGTGCCACACTAAGCATGGACAACAGAAAGAGGAGACGAGAACTGTCTGAGGACCTGAGAACCAAAATTGTGGCAAAATATCAACAATCTCAAGGTTACAAGTCCATCTCCAGAGAACTAGATTTGCCTTTGTCCACAGTGCGCAACATTATCAAGAAGTTTGCAACCCATGGCACTGTAGCTAATCTCCCTGGTCGTGGACGGATGAGGAAAATTGATGAAAGATTGCAACGCAGAATAGTCCGGATGGTGGATAAGCAGCCCCAAACATGTTCCAAAGACATTCAAGCTGTCCTGCAGGCTCAGGGAGCATCAGTGTCAGCGCGAACTATCCGTCGACATTTAAATGAAATGAAACGCTATGGCAGGAGACCCAGGAGGACCCCACTGCTGACACAGAGACATAAAAAAGCAAGACTACAGTTTGCCAAAATGTACTTGAGTAAGCCAAAAGCCTTCTGGGAAAACGTCTTGTGGACAGATGAGACCAAGATAGAGCTTTTCGGTAAAGCACATCATTCTACTGTTTACCGAAAACGGAATGAGGCCTACAAAGAACAAAACACAGTACCTACGGTAAAATATGGTGGAGGTTCAATGATGTTTTGGGGTTGTTTTGCTGCCTCTGGCACTGGGTGCCTTGACTGTGTGCAAGGCATCATGAAATCTGAGGATTACCAAAGGATTTTGGGTCGCACTGTAGGGCCCAGTGTCAGAAAGCTGGGTTTGCGTCCAAGATCCTGGGTCTTCCAGCAGGACAATGACCCCAAACATACGTCAAAAAGCACTCAGAAATGGATAGCAAAGAAGCGCTGGAGAGTTCTGAAGTGGCCAGCAATGAGCCCAGATCTAAATCCCATTGAACACCTGTGGAGAGATCTTAAAATTGCTGTTGGGAAAAGGTGTCCTTCCAATAAGAGAGACCTGGAGCTGTTTGCAAAGGAAGAGTGGTCCAAAATTCCGGGTGAGAGGTGTCAGAAGCTTATTGATGGTTATAGGAAGCGACTGATTTCAGTTATGTTTTCCAAAGGGTGTGCAACCAAATATTAAGTTAAGGGTGCCAATACTTTTGTCCAGCCCATTTTTGGGGTTTTGTGTGACATTATGTCATATTTGCTTTTCTGCCTCTGTTTTATATTTGTTCCAATACATACAAAGGGAATAAACATGTGTATAGCAAAACATGTGTTAATGCAATACCTTTTTTGTGTGAAATACTTGATTTTCAGGAAAAATATCAAGGGTGCCAACAATTTCGGCCATGACTGTATATATATATATACAGAATATATAAATGTAAACAAAATAAAATTGCTTTGACCTAAAACTGTTATACATTTCCTTTTAACTGGTACACCTGAAAACTAAAAGGCAGTTCAGATCTGATTGGTTGCTCTGGAAAATGCAGACAATGCAGGCAGTTTGATGAATGCTTTTAGGACACTTTAGATGAGAAGATATACTTCATATTCAGGACATCGCCTTCATTATATGGCGTGCGGGTATTTCTGTCCCCAAACTGCACAAAATAAAGATGTATCAGATAAAAAGGACCGTTTGATAATGGTGTTTCATACCATTAGGAAGAACATCGCAGTTGGAGTTTGAGCATACCTGCAACTGGAATCCAATTATTTGGGCACACTTGCCATGGGTCTCTTTTGATATTTTTATCCATTTACTCATTTTATTTGAGGGGGGATTGCTGCATATTTGTTATACATGGAGAGGTGCAGAGAGATTTCAGCTAAACTTTCGCTGAAGCGTTAACTCTTAATTTCACCCACTGAGCTGCTTGAAAAAAAAGCCTTTTTTTCTTTATTTAGAAAGAGTAATATTTTTAAGGGTGTATTTAAAAAAAAGTATTATGTTATTATTTAGAGGGTGTGTGATTCTCTTGGGCGTATTTGTCTCTACCAGCTTTGCACATCTAGAGAGGGACATTTCTGCCCATTCTTCTTTGCAGAATAGCTCAAGCTCTGTCAGATTGGATGGAGAACATCTGTGAACAGCAATTTTCAAGTCTTGCCACAGATTCTCCATTGGATTTAGGTCTGGACTGTGACTGGGCCATTCTAACACATGAATGTGCTTTGATCTAAACCATTCCATTGTAGCTCTGGCTGGATGTTTCGGGTCGTTGTCCTACTGGAAGGTGAACCTCCGCCCCAGTCTCAAGTTTTTTTGCAGAACATAACAGGCTTTCTTCTAAGATTGCCCTGTATTTGGCTCCATCCACCTTCCCATCACCTCTGGACCAGCTTCCCTGTCCCTGCTGAAAAAAAGCATCCCCACAACATGATGCTGCCACCACCATGTTTCACAGTGGGGATGGTGTGTTCAGGGTGATGTGCAGTGTTAGTTTTCTGCCACACACAGCATTTTACTTTTAGGCTAAAAAAAATCAATTTTAGTGTCATCTGACCAGAGCACCTTCTTCCACATGTTTGCTGTGTCCCCCACATGGCTTCTCGCACCTCAAACAAGACTTCCTATGGCTTTCTTTCAACAATGGCTTTCTTCTTGCCACTCTTCCATAAAGGCAGATTTCTGGAGTGCACGACTAATAGTTGTCCTGTGGACAGATTCTCCCACCTGAGCTGTGGATCTCTGCAGCTCCTCCAGAGTTACCATGGGCCTCTTGGCTGCTTCTCTGATGAATGTTCTCCTTGCCTGGTCTGTCACTTTAGGTGGACGACCATGTCTTGGTGGGTTTGCAGTTGTGCCATACTCTTTTCATTTTCGGATGATGGATTGAACAGTGCTCTGTGAGATGTTCAAAGCTTGGGATTTTTTTTATAACCTAACCCTGCTTTAAACTTCTCCACAACTTTATCCCTGACCTGTGTGGTGTGTTCCTTGGACTTCATGATGTTGTTTGTTCACTAATGTTCTCTAACAAACCTCTGAGGGCTTCACAGAACAGCTGTATTTATGCTGAGATTACATTACACACAGGTGGACTCTATTTACTAATTAGGTGACTTCTGAAGGCAATTGGTTCCACTAGATTTTATTAGGGGTATCAGAGTAAAGGGGGCTGAATATAAACGCATGCCATTCTTTTCAAATATTTATTTGTAAAAAATGTCGAAAACCATTTATCATTCCACGTCACAACTATGTGCCACTTTGTGTGGGTCAAATCCCAATAAAATACATTTACATTTTTGGTTGTAACATGACAAAATTCAAGGGGTATGAATACTTTTTAAAGGCACTGTAGGCCCCATTCTCTTGCATGGGTCACATTCAGCAGGTGGAACTGTCTGTTAAATGTGACCAGGGATCATCTCTGCCACACATATGTATACCCCTATACAGCTACCTTTGTTTTTACTGCCCCTCCAACCACAACTCTAAACAATGCTTTAAGGGTCATTCACATGGATGGAGAGAGGGCCATAAAAAGCAAGCAGTTGAGCCATTTTTTTACCACCCCCACAACCATGTACCTGAACAAGGAGATGCAGCTGCTCAGGGCTGTACACATGCCATTGCCCAATGCTTTGCTTCGCTCCTTGTGCTGGTATTAGCCCCATTCCCCTATTCACCCAGGAAGAAGGGTGGAGCACAGTTTGCTATCTTCTCCCTGAGCACTGAGCACCTTTCTCCCAGCACTGCTCGTGTCTGTGTGGTCCTGGACTGTATTTACAAATGTTGGACACAAATCAGTCCCTGCTGCAGCTTTTCACCTTGTAACTTCAAATCTAAAATGTTGCATTCTGATCAATGGGGGGAGGGGAGACTGAGGAAATGCTTCCTTCTGCGTTCCGCAGAATGATGACATCATCTCAGCCTAGGCAAAGTCACTGAGTGGATCTCAAGGACAACTTTCTTTAACCTCTTCTTGCCCGGCCCATGTCGATAAACGGCTGGACAGGAGTGCTACTGATGTGGGTGGACGTTTCTAAACATCCCCCTGCATCCATTGCCTGTGCGCGCTCCTCCAGACACAACAGAACACATATCGCTGTGTGGGACCCCTGTTTGGGGTCCTGATTCATGTGATCACTGATTGGCCGATCAGTGATCACAAGAATAGTTCACAGAGGTCACATGGCACAAGAAAATTCACAACAGCCTTGTAGCATGTGACAAGCTGTGACCAATCACAGCTCACACAGTATTTCTCAATGGCTGCAGGAATGCAGTCAGAGAGAAGGAGAAATGATTGCTCTTACAGCCTTTATGGATGTAAAAGCAATCAGTGTAAAAAAAGAAAAAAAAAAATCTTCTTCATCACCCCCCACAAGTAGTACAGTGTCACTATGGTGACACTGCACTGCTAGAGTGACAGTATGTAAAAAAAAAGAAACATAAATACTAATATAAAAAAAAATAAAAATGTAAAAAAAATTTTGAAAAATTATAATTTTTGGTTATAAACAAATTTGTTGTTTTTTTGTTTTTACTACAAAGATAGATGAATACATTTTGGCCAAGATTTATGAAGAAAGATTATTTGCAAAATTTTATAAGAAAAACCCCTTTTTTTTCAAAATTTTTGGTCTTTTTCATTTATATAGCAAAAAATAAACATCCCAGTGGTATTTAAATACCACCAAAATACAGTTTTATCTGTCTCAAAAAAATGCTAAAAATGTCATATGGGTACAGTGTTGCATGACCGCGCAATTGTCATTCAAAGTGTGATAGTACTGAAAGTTGAAACTTGGCCTTGACTGGAAGGGGGTGAAAGTGTCCGGACTTGAAGTGGTTAATAACAGAAGGTGGTGATTTAAAAATAGAATGATACTGATATATTATTTTATATTGTGACAAGTCAGGAAATGATTCATGTAGGCTTATAATTTTACTGAAATGAAACTGAAGTAAGAAATTGTTTCTGCACCGCTGACAGCGACGGTCTCTAACAGGTCAAGCCTGGCTAGAAGGCTGGTGAGAATAAATTAAATAACTGTATATACCCAAAGTGACACATCACCACCAGTTATAATATCCACAATGATAAAGCCTAAGACAGTCCAGCTTATTAAAAGTTGAGTAGTGCTCAGAAAATTATACCATTATATAGCAATTAAACAAAAAAAAGCTAAAGGTGCAAATTAGACCCGAGTGTATCATCTGCTTGCACTGTGGACAGTAATTATCAGAGGCAGCAGATTTGTGAATATATGTGAGACAGTCAAACTATTGTGCCACCAGGAACTAATAACACTAAATTGTATTATATGCCACAGTTGTTGAGGTTGACATTTAGATAATTATTTTGAGTTTTGCTCATAGTTGTAGTCACATAGTTACTTAGTTAGTCTGGCTGATAGAAAAAAAGTCCATCCAGTTCAACCATTAAAAAAAAAGTTCTAATCCTATACCGACAGTTGATCCAGAGAAGGCAAAAAACCCAGCAAAGCATGATCCAATTTGCTCCTGCAGGAGAACAAATTCCTTCCTGATCCCCCGAGAGGCAATCGGATATTCCCTGGATCAACTTTACCTATAAATGTTAGTATCCAGTTATATTCTGTGTATCTAGGAGAGAATCCAGGACTTTTTTAAAGCAATCCACTGAGCTGGCCAGAACCAACTCTTGAGGGAGTCTATTCCACATTTTCACAGCTCTTACTGTGAAGAAACCTTTCCATGTTTGGAGATTAAATTTCTTTTCGTCCAGACATAAAGAGTGCCCCCTTGTCCTCTGAGATGACCTCAGGGTGAATAACTCTACACTGAGTTCACTATATGAACCACTGATGTATTTATACATGGAGATCATATCCCCCCCTTATGTATTATACATGGAGATCATATCCCCCTTATGTATTATACATGGTGATCATATCCCCCCTTATGTATTATACATGGAGATCATATCCCCCCTTATGTATTATACATGGAGATCATATCCCCCTTATGTATTATACATGGAGATCATATCCCCCCTTATGTATTATACATGGTGATCATATCCCCCCTTATGTATTATACATGGAGATCATATCCCCCCTTATGTATTATACGTGGAGATCATATCCCCCCTTATGTATTATACATGGTGATCATATCCCCCCTTATGTATTATACATGGAGATCATATCCCCCCTTATGTATTATACGTGGAGATCATATCCCCCCTTATGTATTATACATGGAGATCATATCCCCCTTATGTATTATACATGGAGATCATATCCCCCCCTTATGTATTATACATGGTGATCATATCCCCCTTATGTATTATACATGGAGATCATATCCCCCCTTATGTATTATACATGGTGATCATATCCCCCCTTATGTATTATACATGGAGATCATATTCCCCCTTATGTATTTATACATGGAGATCATATCCCCCCTTATGTATTATACATGGTGATCATATCCCCCCTTATGTATTATACATGGAGATCATATCCCCCCTTATGTAATATACATGGAGATCATATCCCCCCTTATGTATTATACATGGAGATCATATCCCCCCATTAACGTATTATACATGGAGATCATAGCCCCCATTATGTATCTTTCATGGAGATCATATCCCCCCTTAATCTGCTCTTCTCAAGAGAGAAAATTACATAACTGTAATAAAGTATGTCCCATGTCCTGTAGACTGATGATTTCTGTACAATCTTTTCCCAATGATGTCCGGTCCTCTTCACAGTGCTGAACGTCCAGCGTAGTAAGGGTTAATATCCTTGGGTCAAACATTGCAGTACCTTCAATACTGCTACAGGGTGACTTGGCTACACAAAATCAAGTAAATATACAGTACGTGATTTTGCATTTCCGGGTAGGAGGCACGTGCAGCCCTACCTGTGCCGCTATTGGCTGCTAGATATGTCAATCACCGGGTCCCGTCCGGGGATTTCCGTCCGGGGCTTCATGAATGTTAGCAGGGCTGAGAGGGGAGAGATCTGTGTGTTAACAACACAGACCTCTTTCCTGGCAGCATGAACATGCTGCTTTGTATCAGCAGAGCAATACAAAGCAGCATGTCTATACAGTAAAACACACACAGCGCACTGTTAACCCTTTTGATCGCCCTAGATGTTAACCCCTTCCTGCCCAGTATCATTAGTACAGTGTCAGTGCTTTTTATTCGCACTGATCACTATATTAGTGTCACTGGGATGTCAGTGGCAGTTAATCAATTCCCCCCCAGTGTCAGAATGCCCACTGCAGTCCTGCTTTACGTCGCTGATCGCCGCTATTAGTAGTATAACAACAAAAATAAAAATTCCAGTATATACAGTATCTCCCAGAAGTGAGTCCACCCCTCACATTTTTATAAATATTTGATTCTATCTTTTCATGTGACAACACTGAAGAAATGACACTTTGCTACAATGTGACGTAGTGAGTTTACAGCTTGTATAACATGTAAATTTGCTGTCTCCTCAAAATAACTCAACACACCGCCATTCATGTCTAAACCGCTGGCAACAAATGTGAGTACGCCCCTAAATGACAAGGTCAAAATTGGGCCCAATTAGCCGTTTTCCCTCCCCAGTGTCATGTGACTCGCTAGTGTTACAAGGTCTCAGGTGTGAATGGGGAGCAGATGTGTTAAACTTGGTGTTATCGCTCTCACTCTCTCATACTGGTCACTAGAAGTTCAACATGGCACCTCATGGCAAAGAACTCTCTGAGGATCTGAAAAAAAAATTGTTGCTCTACATAAAGATGGCCTAGGCTATAAGAAGATTCCCAAGACCCAGAAACTGAGCTGCAGCATGGTGGCCAAGACCATACAGCGGTTTAACAGGACAGGTTCCACTCAGAACAGGGCTCACCATGGTCAACCTAAGAAGTTGCTCAGCATCATATCCAGAGGTTGTCTTTGGGAAATAGACGCATGATTGCTGCCAGCATTGCTGTAGAGGTTGAAGGGGTGGGGGATCAGCCTGTCAGTGCTCAAACCATACGCCGCACACTGCATCAAATTGGTCTGCATGGCTGCCATCCCAGAAGGAAGCCCCTTCTAAAGATGATGCACAAGAAAGCCCACAACCAGTTTGCTGAAGACAAGCAGACTAAGGACATGGATTACTGGAACCATGTCCTGTGGTCTGATGACACCAAGATAAACTGATTTGGTTTAGATGGTGTCAAGTGTGTGGTAGGAGGTGAGGAATACAAAGACAAGTGTCTTGCCTACAGTCAAGCATGGTGGTGGGAGTGTCATGGTCTGGGGCTGCATGAGTGCTGCCGGCACTGGGGAGCTACAGTTCATTGAGGGAACCATGAATGCCAACATGTACTGTGACATACTGAAGCAGAGCATGATCCCCTCCCTTCTGAGACTGGGCCACAGGGCAGTATTCCAACATGATAACGACCCCAAACACACCTCCAAGACGGCCACTGCCTTGCTAAAGAAGCTGAGGGTAAAGTGATGGACTGGCCAAGCATGTCTCCAGACCTAAACCGTATTGAGCATCTGTGGGGCATCCTCAAGCGGAAGGTGGAGGAGCGCAAGGTCTCTAACATCCACCATCTACGTGATGTTGTCATGGAGGAGTGGAAGAGGACTCCAGTGGCAACCTGTGAAGCTTTGGTGAACTCCATGCCCAAGAGGGTTAAGGCAGTGCTGGAAAATAATGGTGGCCACACAAAATATTGAGACGTTGGGCCCAATTTGGACATTTTCACTTAGGGGTGGACTCACTTTTGTTGCCAGCGGTTTAGACATTAATGGCGGTGTGTTGAGTTATTTTGATGGGACAGCAAATTTACACTTTTATACAAGCTGTACACTCACTACATCACATTGTAGCAAAGTGTCATTTCTTCAGTGTTGTCACATGAAAAGATATAATAAAATATTTTTAAAAATGTGAGGGGTGGACTCACTTCTGGGAGATACTGTATACCGCCATTTGTAGGCGCTATAACTTTTAAGCAAAACAATTAATTTACACATATTGGAATTTGTTTGTTTTTTTTTAGCAAAGACATGTAACAGAATACATATTGGCCTAAATTTATGAAGGAATTTTATTTTTTTAATTTTTTATTGAATACGTTTTATAGCAAAAAGTAAAAAATAATGTTTTTTTCTCAAAATTGTCGTCTTTTTTTGTTTATAGCACAAAAAATAAAAAACACACAGGTGATTAAATACCACCAAAAGGAAGCTCTATTTGTGGGTAAAAAGGACCCATGAGATGCCCCTGGTACCTTTTTCATAGGCTTTTTTGAGTTTGGGCAAGGACACAGGGGCCCCATGATCCCCTATTGCCCGGGGGCCCCATGAGTTATCAGTCCGCCCCTGCTCTTGACTGTATGTGCAGCTTTGAATGATTTGTCAGCTCAAGTAACGCAGCACCGTGTAGCAATAAATGGCCTGGTCAGGAAGTGGGGTAAATCTTCTGGAGGGCAAGTGGTTAAAGAAGATCCCCGTAGACAGCCTCCCTTTTCTGTCCTCTCCGTCATTTATGAAAGTTCTTGCATTGTTGTTACAGAATCCCCACAGCACCATGAAGAGCCTACAGGATGTAGGAAATTCCTCATTAGAGGTACGCTATGTGACTGCAGTTATAGATAAAAAATGTATTTAACCAAACTTCAGCTTTGAATTTAGAGCTCATTTACACCAGCAGGCATGTGTTAAGGTGCACATAAGGCACGTGCTTTTTTTACACATTGCCAGAGCTGATCAGCAGGTATACAGCCAAAATCATTGGCTGTGACCTGCTGACAAACCCGTGCTGTGTCCAATCATAGCGCAGGTCAGCAGGGAGCGCGCTCTCGCTCGCCCCAAACCTGAAAATAAGTCATGACATATGAGTATGTTGTTGAGCCTGTAGCTGCCGCCTGCTAGCAGTAAATCTACTGGTGATTAAGTGGACTTTAATGTCGGGAAGCAGGGCAGCTTCTCAATCACATGACTACTGTGATTGACTTTCACTGTGGTCACATGATCCAATTGGAGGCCTTGGTTGAGAGATGACAGCGATAGCTCGCTCGGTGTGCTGGGAGTCTCAATACACAAACATCATGTCACTGAGGATGCATGTATGTGGTGCCTGGGCATTACAGACAACTTTTCTTGCCACCACATATATGCATTACACAGTCAGCAAGAGGTTAAAATAATTTACAGGGCCGGCCAGAGCTAATTTCTGAGGGAGTCTATACCACATTTCTACTACTCTTACTGGGAAAAGGCATTTCCATATCTGACCCTAGGGTTCCATGAGAGGTCCCCGATGGGCTGATCTACCTGTCAGTCACAGGCAGCTGATGAGTAGATTGCTCCCCCTTTGCTGACTCATGCACAGCTACGCAGGCCAGTGGCTCTTGGCCAGGGGTGGACTGACCATTTGGAAACTCGGGCACTGCCCGAGGGCCCAGGGTCAGTAGGGGGCCCCATGAGATGCCCCTGGTACCTTTTTCATAGGCTTTTTTGAGTTTGGGCAAGGACACAGGGGCCCCATGATCCCCTATTGCCCGGGGGCCCCATGAGTTATCAGTCTGCCCCTGCTCTTGACTGTATGTGACATCAACCGGGATGCACAGGAAGGGAGGATTGGGAGGGGTGGTAGGGAACAGTGTGACTTCTCACACTCGCTTCCCTGCTTAGCCTTGTAAATGAGAGAGATTGCTTCCCTGCAATTTGCCCTTATCTCATGTAAGGTACCCTGATCCCATGTGCCCTGATCCCATGTGTCTTGATTCCATGTGCTCTGATTCCATGTGCCCTGATTCCATGTGCCTTGATCCCATGTGCTCTGATCCCATGTGCCCTGATCCCATGTACCCTGATTCCATGTGCTCTGATCCCATGTGCCCTGATCCCATGTACCCTGATTCCATGTGCTCTGATGCCGTATGCCCTGATCACATGTGCCCTGATGTTATGTGCCCTGATCCCATGTGCCTTGATCCTATGTGCTCTGATCCCATGTAAAGTGCTCTGATCCCATGTGCCCTGATCCTATCTAAGGTGCTCTGATCAAATGTGCTCTGATCATAAGTAAGGTGCTCTGATCCTATGTGCAGGGTGCCCTGGTCTCATGTAAGGTGCTCTGATCCCATGTAAGGTGTTCTGATCCCATATGCCCTTGTCCCATGTAAGGAGCTCTGATCCTATGCACCCTGATCCCATCTAAGGTGCTCTGATCCCATGTGCTCTGATCACATGTAAGGTGCTTTGATCCTATGTGCTCTGATCACATGTAACGTGCTCTGATCCCATGTGCAGGGTGCCCTGATCTCATGTAGGGTGCTCTGATCCTATGTAAGGTGCTTTGATCCCATATGCCCATGTCCCATGTAAAGTGCTCTGATCCCATGTGCCCTGATCCCATGTAAGGTGCTATGTTCCCTTGTAAGGTGCTCTGACCCCATGTGCAGGGTGCCCTGATCTCATGTAGGGTGCTCTGATCCCATGTAATGTGCTTTGATCCCATATACCCTTGTCCCATGTAAGTTGTTCTTATGCTATGTGCCCTGATCCCATCTAAGGTGCTTTGATCCCATGTGACCTGATCCTATGTAAGGTGCTCTGATTCCATGTCCCCTGATCCCATCTAGGGTGCTTTGATCGCAGATGCCCTGATCCTATATAATGTGCACTGCTGCGTGCCCTACCCCCATGTAATGTGCCTTGTTTACCCCCTGTACTATCTCAATCTGAGTTTTACAATAAACGGGTACGTTTTAATATTGATTCTATTATATAATGCTCTTTCTAAAAATAATTGGAATATCCACAGTTTGCTGATCACACCAATGTTCCATGAGCTGTAGATATGAACATTGTTTCAGGGGTTCCCCGAGATCTCAAACATTTTGCCAAGGGTTCCTCCATGGTAAAAAGGTTGAGAAACATTGCTCTAGACATAAAGAGTATTGACAGCGAAAGAGTTAATATTGCAAAATACAAATCAGGGTTCAGAAAACCGTCATTTTAATGGAAGTCTCTCTGGTCTTTTAACTAGGAGGCGAATGCCAAGACACCGACAACCGCGTTATGCTGCAAGCCATAAAACGCTGCAGGCGAAGGAAAAGGATGTTTATAACGGGAAAAGAATGCAATTCACAGCAATAAAAGCTGATATAAAGAAGCAGAGAAAGGCATATAAACTGTACCTAATGAGATTTGGAGGTCATAATGTTCCGATAATTATCCTGTCGTGTGCTCTCTGCCGTTCTGGAGCTCGCTGTAGATGTATATTTTGTTCTTTAATCTTCCCTCTCCTGCTATCTCTCCCATTTATCAATAAAAGATATTTGTGTAATCGGGGAATCTGGTTTACTGCTTACTGTGTCCTTAGTCACTGATGTGTTTATTGAGTTTTAGAATGGAGACCGCTAAATGTATCTCAAGAAAAACAGACGTCATTTGAGCCAGACTTACTGGAAGAGGGTCTCGGTATAATGTGACTGGATGCTGTAAATAAAAACAAAATGTAATACGATTTTATAGTGACCTTTTCATTGCAATGATTGTCTATTCTTCCCACTTAAAGTAGATTAAAAATACTAACCTAATGCCATTTAGTTTTGGGCTGTGCACTGTGTATCATAAACAACTGACACTGATTTTTAAATAAAATATTTATTTCACTTTTTTTAATTCATTTTTGCATCTCAGGGCTGCTGATCTCCTGAAGTCTCTTTGCAGCCACTTCATAGAGACCATGCACTCCAGCTGCATGCCATTTCTCAAGGAGGGTTTTACCATGGTGACTTCAGTGGACCATACCTGCTTAATGTGTGTTAAAACAACCTTTTGTAGTCTCATTTGGAAGTTCATATGACAGGGTGACCTTGCAGAAGCACAACTGGGAGCAGGAATAGAGCATTGTCAGCCTATAACAGGAGTCAATGGAGACACACAGAAGTTCAAGGCTTATTGGAGAAGCCGGGGTCACTGTAGATGCTGGGTTCACTAGAGACACATGAGTCACAGAAGCGCAGGGGGTCACGGGAGACACAGAAGTCGCTGAAGACACAGGAACACAGGGGGTCACTATAGACACAAGAGTCGCTGAAGACACAGGAGTGCAAGGGGTCACTGGAGCACAGGAGTCACAGAAGACACAGGAGCGCAAGGGGTCACTGGAGCACAGGAGTCACTGAAGACACAGGAGCGCAAGGGGTCACTGGAGCACAGGAGTCACTGAAGACACAGGAGCGCAAGGGGTCACTGGAGCACAGGAGTTACAGGAGCGCAAGGGGCCACTGGAGCACAGGAGTCACAGAAGACACAGGAGCGCAAGGGGTCACTGGCGCACAGGAGTAACAGAAGACACAGGAACGCAATGGGTCACTGGAGCACAGGAGTCACAGAAGACACAGAAGCACAGGGGGTCACTGAAGACAAACAGAAGTACAGAGGTTATTAGAGAAGCTGTGGTCACTGTAGATGCTAGGGTCTTGAATACACAGGAGTGCAAGGGGTCACTGGAGACAAAGGAGTCACTGGAGACACAGGAGCGCATGAGTCACTGGAGATGTAAGGGTCACAGGAGATACAGGAGCACAGGGACCACTGGTGACATAGGATTTACTGGAGACACAGGAACAAAATGGTCATTGGAGGTGCTGGAGACACAGGAGCACAGGAGTTAATGGAGATGCTGAGATCACTGGAGGCACAGGAGCCCAGTGGTCTTTGGAGACAATGGGGTCACTGAAGACACAGGAGTCACCGGAGACATAGTAATGTAGGGGTCATTGGAGATACAGGAGAGCAGGGGTCACACTTGCTGGACTGGACATACTGGACTCATTGGACCTGCAGAAGTCTGGAGGCACATGTGCACAGAGGTGGCACAGAACACGGAGGGCCACTGGAACTCTAAGTGCATGTAAATCTCGGAGGGCACAGGGGTCAGCAGCCTCAGACGTAGAAACAAGCCATTAGCACTCATCACTTAGCCCTTTAAAGGGTTAGTTCAAAAACTTCCTATGTGGGTAAGGGGTGTCTGTAGATGAAAACAAACTACAGCTTTGACCCAAAGTTGAAAAATGCCAAAGCTATAGATGTACAGTTGTGTTCAAAATAATAGCAGTGTGTTGAAAAAAGTGAATAAAGCTCAAAATCCTTCTAATAGCTTTTATTTCCATACACACAAATGCATTGGGAACACGACACATTCTATTCCAAATCAAAACATGAAGAAAAATATATCAAATTTGTGTTGTTCCTCTAAATAAATTGAAGAAAAGTGAATATTAGACTGTTCAAAAAAATAGCAGTGTTTGTATTCTTCTTTACAAACTCAAACATTCACTATATAAACTGAAAAATGTTTGAAGATTTTGCTTTCCTTTGAATCACTTAATGAATATTTGGTTGTAGTCGCACTGTTTCTGAGAACTGCTGTACATCTGTGTTGCATGGAGTCACCCAACTTCTGGCCCCTGTGAACAGGTATTCCAGCCCAGGATGATTGGACGACATTCCACAGTTCTCTATTTCTTGGTTTAGCCTCAGAAACTGCATTTTTGATGTCACCCCACAAGTTTTCTATTGGATTAAGATCCGGGGATTGGGCTGGCCACTCCATAACGTCAATCTTGTTGGTCTGGAGCCAAGATGTTGCACGTTTACTGGTGTGTTTGGGGTCGTTGTCTTGTTGGAACACCCATTTCAAGGGCATTTCCTCTTCAGCATAAGGCAGCATGACCTCTTCAAGTATTCTGATGTATTCAAACTGATCCATGATCCCTGGTATGCGATAAATAGGCCCAACACTGTAGTATGAGAAACATCCCCATATCATGACGCTTGCACCACCATGTTTCACTGTCTTCACAGTGTACTGTGGCTTGAATTCAGTGTTTGGGGGTCATCTGACAAACTGTCTCCGCCCACTAGACCCAAAAAGAACAATCTTACTTTCATCAGTCCACAAAATGTTGCGCCATTTCTCTTTAGGCCAGTCAATGTGCTCTTTGGCAAATTGTAACCTCTTCAGCATGTTTTTTTTCCAACAGTGGGACTTTGTGGGGGCTTCTTGCAGATAGCTTGGCTTCACATAGGCGTCTTCTGATTGTAACAGTACTCACAGGGAACTTTACACCTTCTTTGATCTTCCTGGAGCTGATTGTTGGCTGAGTCCTTGCCATTTTGGCTATTCTTCTATCCATTCGAATGGTAGGTTTTCATTTTCTTCCATGTCTTTCAGGTTTTGGATGCCATTTTAAAGCATTTGCGATCATTTTAGCTGAGCAGCCTATCATTTTCTGCACTTCTTTATATGTTTTCCCCTCTCCAATCAACTTTTTAATCAAAGTACGCTGTTCTTCTGAACAATGTCTGGAACGACCCATTTTCCTCAGAATTTCAGAGAGAAATGCACTGTAACCAGCATGTACAACATTTGCTGCCTTCCTTCCTTAAATAAGGGCAATAATCGCCACCTGTTTTTCAAAGAATGAATGACCTCACTAATAGAACTCCACACTGCTATTATTTTGAACATGCCCCTTTCAATTAGTGATTCAATTACACAGAATCAGCAGCATGCATGTCATGACTGTTGGGTCTGTTGGATTTCTATTACTCTACTACACCTGCTAGGAAATTATTTGCCATGTAGAAATATAATTTCTACCGAAAACAGTGATTGATCTAGTTAGTGATGTCTGACGGCTATTATTTTGAACACAACTGTAGATTATTTACATACTTCATGAAGCCTGAGTAAAAATAGCTAGGACATTGCTAAAACATGCCAAGCTGTTACAGGAGTGAGCTCTCAAATGTTTTGCTCAGAGCTGCTGCATCAGGGCAGAGAAAGCCATGTGAAGGGGTTTGAATCAGAGAAAAAGCTCCCTCACGTGATGATCCTAGGATTTCTAGTCACGCTTAATGAGGTTCATAAATGGCCTACAGCTATGACAAGGACATTATTCAACTTTGGTTTATTCTACAGATGTCTTTTATCTGTATAAGCTATTTTTTGGTAAAGGCAAACCTTGCCTTTGAGGCTCGGCCTGCTTGCTGGTTGTCCACCAAGAAGAAGACCTATGGCTGTATCAGGAAGGAGGTGAATATAGCAATTTTAATGAAAGTTGTAGGTTTAGAACGATTGAAAATTCCATGAACATGTTTAAACTTTTACAGGAATGTAGTGACTGGGTTTACATCGACTTTCAAACTACAGCAGAGCAAGCCTCATGTAATTTTTAGAGCTCCCCATCAAAGGAGCCGTGTTTACACCTCTCTGTAAAATATCTTGTTATTGTATCTGTATGATGTACTATTAATGTGAGCAGTGTGCTGGTCGTGGCCCGGGCTCTCAGTACATCATAAACAAAGTTTGGGGTTCCATGGGATGGTCATGAATTCCTCTGGTTTTGGCTCAGAACTATGTAGCGTAGGATCATTTCATCCCATGGTTGCTCATCTGACGAAGTCTCATGCGGAATTATTGGAATTATTGCAGTCAGTTCAGAAGCTCTGGCTCTGCAGTCTCCTCTTTGATAAGATCTTCCCCTTTCATCCAGCCTACCAGGAACTCTCCTTTTGGTAACTTTGTATTCCTGACACTCTGAAACTAAAATCCACCTCTGATCTGGAAGGATAAACATTGCCCCATGTGGATAAATTATGATTCAGTACATCGCAGTCATTCATTCTTATAGGAAAAAGTGGACCTAGCATTAGATATACTGTACATACTGCATGTGCTAGGCTGCCTTTGTCCCCGCTGGGGAAATGACTTCTTATTACTTGTCTCCCCCAGCTCATTGCTACCAGCTGAACATCCTGAATCCTCACTCTAGTGGAGTATATCCTCCATGTAATCCTCTGGACCAATGGTCTCCAAACTGTGGCCTGGGGCCTGGATGCAGCCCTTTGCTTGCCTTTATCTGACCCATTGGGCACTATTCCATCCAATGACTCCAGCAATGGGACATAATTCTTTCCAATGACACCAACAATGGGGCACTATTCCTCTCATTGACATTATTGATGGGGCACTATTCTTCCTACTGACATTATTGATGGGGCACAATTCCTCCCAATGACACCAACAATCGGGCACTATTCCTCCCACTGACACTATTGATTGCGCACTATTCCTCCCACTGACACTATTGATGGGGCACAATTCCTCCCAATGACACCAACAATCGGGCACTATTCCTCCCCCTGACACTATTGATTGCGCACTATTCCTCCCACTGACACTATTAATGGTGCACTATTCTTCCTACTGACATTATTAATGGGGCACAATTCCTCCCAATGACAACAACAATGGGGCACTATTCCTCCCACTGACATTATTGATGGGGCACAATTCCTCCCAATGACACCAACAATAGGGCACTATTCCTCCCACTTACACTATTGATTGCGCACTATTCCTCCCACTGACACTATTAATGGTGCACTATTCTTCCTACTGACATTATTAATGGGGCACAATTCCTCCCAATGACACCAATAATGGGGCACTATTCCTCCCACTGACACTATTGATGGGGCACAATTCCTCCCAATGACACCAACAATGGGGCACTATTCCTCCCACTGACACTATTGATGGGGCACAATTCCTCCCAATGACACCAACAATGGGGCACTATTCCTCCCACTGACATTATTGATGGGGCACAATTCCTCCCAATGACACCAACAATAGGGCACTATTCCTCCCACTTACACTATTGATGGGGAACAATTCCTCCCAATGATACCAACAATGGGGCACTATTCCTCCCACTGGCACTATTGATAGTGCACTATTCCTCCTACTGACATTATAAATGGGACACAATTCCTCACAATGACACCAATAATGCGGTACTATTCCTCTGACACCAATCATGGGGCATAATTCTTCCCAATGACACCAACAATGGGGCGCTATTCCTACCAATGACCCCAAAGATGGGGCACTATCCCTCCTACTGACACCAATGATGGGGCCGGGGATGTACACATGTCACAGTCTCGCAGTGCCTATGGAACGCAACCCACTCAAATGATCCAAACATAGTTCACTCTTCAGATACCAACAATAGTGTGAACGACCTGTGCTGGAATAGTTGCATTGGAGGGCAGGGGAGACATAAACAGGACCTGTCACCTGCCCATGCTATCACAGAGCAGTCTTCTTAACCCCCTTGTGATAGCAATAAAGTAAAAAAAAAAGTAAATAAAAAAGTGTAAAAAATTATATAAAATAAATAAAAATAATTTTTAAAAAATGATCACCCTCACACACACCCCATACAAAAAGCGCAGCGTAGGGTGATCATGCATGTAAACATTAATCGCCAAGCACATGTGTAGTATTGTCACAAATGTTGGATTGACAGCAATAATTCATGGTTCACTCCAACCTGATGACCTGTAAGGAGTGTAAAGTGTCACCTGTGAGGAATTTTAGGGACCGTAGTTCTTTGAAATTCCATGGGCATGCACAATTCTAAGGCTTGACGTGTTTGGTACCTATTTACTTGATGCAATCCCATCTTTTATATTTTACCCCCCCCCCCCCAAAAAAAAAAATATTATTGTGTATGCTTGCACTAAAATTCATTTTAGTGTATTTTTTCCTGAAAATATGTGTGTGATAAAGTACAGGCAATGTTAAAAATTGTAACTACCACAGTTTTATTCTCCAGGGCCTTTGATTTTAGGAAATGTTTACTTTTTGGGAGGTTTACAGTCATTTCTAGCAAAAAAATGCAGATTTTACCATGTGTGCAAAAAATGAAAAAACTGTCCTGTAGACAAGTTGTTAATCTTTAGTACATCTAATGCTCATATTAAAAACAAAGATCCAATGAAGAGGAAGCATTACATAGGAAAATAATTTACTTACATATATTTATGAAAATATTTTTAAATTCGGCTCCTTTTTTTTCTGGAATTCTGCAGATGCTGAGTTGTCACAACTGACAGCTGAAAGTTGGAATCAGTCTTGCAGTAGGAGTGAATGCTCTGTAAGCTGATGGGTGGAAGGGGGAGGTCCTTAGATGAGCTTATGGCGGGCATCACAGGATGGGGGCAGGGCACTTGTATATTTAAAACTCCAGATCCTGAACAGTGTTGTCACCTTTTGTGTTCTGCAGTCAGGGCTGCTGTTAGAAACCACGGGGCCCCATACAGCCAACCTGACAGGGCCCCCTTCAAAAACAAAAAACACAGTTTACAAGGCTTCAGTTATGAATGAACACAGTGAGTGATCAGTGCTGATCACTCAATTGTGTACATTCAGGAAAGGGAAGGGCTATTTAAATGTGACATATTTATCGGACCCTTCCCCCACTCTCCATCCTAAGAGATCCTATTGTGTGCTTGCAGCTGCCAGTGGGAAGGAGAGGAGGGAAGCCGGGATTGATGGGGCCCAGACAGCTAGGTGAATCAGATGTGCACAGGTAGGGTAGTCGGCATGGTGGGTGGGGGGGGGGCAATTACTGGAATCGATCCCCTATATAGCTCTCCCTGCAGCAGCTGAAAACCAGCGGACCCTTCCCCCACTCTCCATCTTGAGAGATCCTATTGTGTGCTTGCAGCTGCCAGTAGGAAGGTGAGGATGGAAGCCGGCATTGTTGGGGCCCAGACAGCTAGGTGAATCAGATGTGCACAGGGAGGGTAGTCGGCATGGTGGGTGGGGGGGCAATTACTGGAATTGATCCCCTATATAGCTCTCTCTGCAACAGCTGAAAAACAGCGGACCCTTCCCCCACTCTCCATCTTGAGAGATCCTATTGTGTGCTTGCAGCTGCCAATGGGAAGGAGAGGAGGGAAGCCGGCATTGTTGGGGCCCAGACAGCTAGGTGAATCAGATGTGCACAGGGAGGGTAGTCGGCATGGTGGGTGGGGGGGGGCAATTACTGGAATTGATCCCCTGTATAGCTCCCTCTGCAGCAGCTGGTGGGTGGGGGGGGGGGCAATTACTGGAATTGATCCCCTATATAGCTCCCTCTGCAGCAGCTGAAAACCAGCGGGAGGGAGAGGAGAAGAAACCAGATTTCAGATGCTGCAGCGTGAGCTATACAGGGCGTCGGTTTCAGTAATTGCCCCCCCATTATACCGATCACCCTCTCTGCCCACATCTGATTCACCCAGCTGCCTGGGCCCCGTACAGGAGGTCTGGTGGAACCCCCTTATCTATGGCCCTGTCTGCAGCCATATTGGTGTTGTGTTGGGGGAGGGGCAATTGCATGAATTACAAATCTATCGGCAGGTACAAAAGGTTTAAACTGCTCATTTAGCTGCTTGGCTACATCCGCTGTTTAAAGCTGATCTCCAGGCAGATAAAAAGACATATATTAATACAACATTAACTGTACTTATTAAAAATGCAAACTGTGTGTCTGAATTAAACCTGGTAATAGTCCCTGTACAGCAGAGCTTAGACTGGGTGAAGGAGAAGCTGCACAAGAAGCCAATCAGTTGTGCTGTCGTGCAAGAAGCATGCTGATAGAGGGAGAGAGCAGAGAGATGAGCTCATCACTTGGTGCTTCTGACCAGTCATAGGCTGACACCTGGGAGGGACCAGACCTGTAAGTGCTACTGAATTGAATACAGGTCTCCTGTCCTGCCAGATAGGGCTGTGCTGCGTGGCAGAGCTGTGTGAATCTCAGGACTGGATGGATGGAAATACAAATATTTTGGAAGGTAAAAGAGCTCCTATATACATATTTAATCTGTGTATTTAGCTGTTTGCCTGCAGTTCAGCTTTAAATGATTGAAAGGACTGATTCATTAGCGCTCACATCTCCAAAGAACCAGAATAGTAACAGATTTGAATACCGTTGGCGAATTCCACTCTACTGACTGTGCGCTCTTCATGACAGCGGTGACAGCACCAGATCAGTACTCCGCAGCTGTCACATTAGGACGGGAACGTCGGGGTATTTCCACTCCCCCTTCCTGATTTTTCTGCTACAACTGCTTAATTAAATAATAGGAGGGAAAAAAATTGTGCCTTCAGTCCTGACATTCCGTCATTATTCAGCTACATGACAAAAACCTCGGAATTAAAATGTCCTTTAGCTGTGGGTTCTGCTAGCGTGCAGAGGAGAGATAACAGGACATTTTATTGCTGTGACATTTATGGCTCTTTTATGTTTTTACTCATTAGGGATTATTAGAGAAAAGCGGCTTTTCAAGCCAATCACCTGTAAAAAAAATAAATAAATACAAAGATGAAGAACATAAAAGGGTGCTATTTTGTGCAATTGTGTCCATCCAGTCCTGAGACTTACATAGCTCTGCCACACAGTACAGCCTCGTTTGGCAGGGGGGGGGGGAGACCTGGACTTTTCTCTGCAGTGGTTAAGTAAAACTTACAGGTCTTGTCCCTCCTCTGGCCTAAGTGAGGCAGCAGACCGATGAGCTAATCTCTATGACACTCTGCTCTCTCCTGCTGTCAGCATGTTCTTTGTTAGCGCATAAGCACTGCAGAAACCGGTTTTGGCTTCTTGTGTTGCTTCTCCCTCTCCCAGTCTGAACTCTGCTGCACATGGACTGCAATAAGTTGACAAGTCCAGTTCAGGTGCTAGCATTGACCCCTTAACACCGGAGCCTTGCGGTCCTGTAAGAGGTTTCGGATGCCGTGTGACCACCGTGATTGGCTTTGACAGTGGTCACATGATCGGAAAGCTCACAATTGCAGGTAGAGACTGGGAGCTTTCCGTTAGCCGCTGGTAACTGTGCCGGGAGTGCAGGACACACTCTCAGCACAGCTCTGTTGACATTCTGGTACGTATCAGAGGCGGACTGACCATTCGAGCACTCGGGCACTGCCCGAGGGCCCGGGGTCAGTAGGGGGCCCCATGAAATGCCCCTGGTACCTTTTATAAGCTTTTTTGGGTGTGCTTTGAGTGTGGGGAAGGACACAGGTGCCCCATGATCCCCTATTGCCCGGGGGCCCCATGAGTTGTCAGTCCGCCCCTGGTATGTATATATGTGGCCTCTTGGCATTAAGGCCCACAGAGAGGCTGCATATATGTGTACTGCTGGTGCAAAGAGGCTGAAAAAAAATTTAATAATGTATTAGCCACTTGACCGCCGGAAGTTTTACCCCCTTCATGACCAGGGTATTTATTGCTCTTCAGCACTGTACTACTTTGCTGGCAATTGGGCGGTCATGCAACACTGTACCCAAATGAAATTTGTATAATTTTTTTCATTCAAATAGATCTTTATTTTGGTGGTATGTAAAGTGTTACTAAACCCACAACAGTAAAATCAGTCTGTATATGCAGCAAAGCATGCTTGTTATACTCACTGTGGAACCTAAGGGGTTAATCTTCTGCATTGGCTGTTTGATCCCGTCTTCTCTGATCCTCCTCTTCTTCCAGTGCCTCCACTTATCTCCTGATAAGACATATCGTGTGGAGACACTCTGCACATGCTCAGTTTGGTGTGTATCACTAGAGAGGTCTTTTTTTTCTTGGGAGAGTGCATGTGATCAGCACAGGACCAATCAGCACTGTACAGACAGGTAAGGGGTCCTGCATCCTCCTAGAGCAAAATGAGAACTCCTCCTACAAGGTTTAACCAGTGCTCAGCTGGACACTGATAGAAGTCACAAGACTGCTCTAACTGCTGATGAGAAAAGGTATTTAGCCATTTATATTTACTAAAATAATTCCATTTCCATGTTCTGTGTACTGTGGGAGACAGATATTGTGAATGTAGGGTCCGGGTAGACCAGATACAGTGAATGCAGGGTCCGGGGAGACCAGATATAGTGAATGCAGGGTCCAGGGAGACCAGATATAGTGAATGCAGGGTCCTGGGAGACCAGATATAGTGAACGCAGGGTCCGGAGAGACAAGAAATAGTGAATGCAGGGTCCGGGGAGACCAGATATAGTGAATGCAGGGTCCGGGGAGACCAGATATAGTGAATGCGGGGTCTGGGGAGACCAGATATAGTGTATGCAGGGTCTGGGGAGACCAGATATAGTGAATGCAGGGTCCGGGGAGAAAAGATATAGTGAATTCCGGGACCGGGGAGACCAGGTATAGTGAATGCAGGGTCCGGGGAGACCAGAAATAGTGAATGCAGGGTCCGGGGAGACCAGATATAGTGAATGCAGGGTCCAGAGAGACCAGAAATAGTGAATGCAGGGTCCTGGGAGACCAGATATAGTGAATGCAGGGTCCGGGGAGACCAGATATAGTGAATGCAGGGTCTGGGGAGACCAGATCTAGTGAATGCAGGGTCCGGGGAGACCAGATATAGTGAATGCAGGGTCCGGGGAGACCAGATATAGTGAATGCAGGGTCCGGGGAGACCAGATATAGTGAATGCAGGGTCCGGGGAGACCAGATATAGTGAATGCAGGGTCTGGGAGAGACCAGATATAGTGAATGCAGGGTCTGGGGAGACCAGATATAGTAAATTCAGGGTCCGGGGTTTGGTAACACTTTAATCATCATTGGGGTTTTTTTTAGTTTTTGCTATATAAACAAACATTTTGAAAAAATGTTTTACTTAGTTTCTGTTATAAAATTTTTAAAACAAATGATCCTTCTTCATACATTATGGACAGTCTATTCTGCTACATCTCTGTAGTAAAAATAACCCAGATCAGTGTATATTATTTAGTCTGTGTGAAAGATATAGAGTCCACAAACTATGGTATTTATATTTGAAAATTGATCAATCCCGATGTACTGATGGCCGATCTAATTTCTTGAGGCCCTAAAATGTCAGGACAGTACAACACCCCCCCCCCCCCCCCCGAAATGACTCCTTTTTGGGAAATATACAGTCCAAGGTATTTAGTAAGAGGCATTGTGAGTTTTTGACTCTGAAATTTTTTCAGAAAATTAAGAAATTAAATATTTTTTATCTCACTTTTTTTTACATGCTGTCACCAATGCAGTAGGTCATCGTATGACTTGTGTGGCGGTGATCAGGGACAATGGTGACAGTATGTGAAAACAATTATATTTTTTCTGTTTTTTTATGGTAAACATTGTTTTTTCTTTTTTTTTCTTGTTTTTACTTCTTATCAGAGAAGTTCAGTTGCACCATAGTGGGGGGGGTTTGGTTCAGGGCTTTTTTTTTACACTGTTATTGCTTATAACAGTGATAATAACTATTATATGCAATAGTTATAACTGTTGTGAATGTCTTTCCATTCATGAAAGCTTGCTTACTGTTGTGATGTTGTGATTGGCATCACATGGTACAGGGTGCCAGACACCATGTGATAGCTGTGGGTCAATGTCAGCATCACAACAGTAAGCAAGCTATTCATGAATGAAAGCTACTGACATCCGACCCGCAGGAAATATACTATGGGCAGGTGGCAAGTGGTTAAAAAATACATAGCTCCATTAATCTGAGTTTCCCAATGTCAAAACAGAAAATAAATAAACAGTTATTGACCCAGGAGTGCTGCCATTTTACATGAAATCAGTTTAGGATATTGGTCAGGTTCTTAGGGGTTTGTAAAAAATGTGCAGAGCAATTAGTTCTGTGAAACTGCATGTACAGTTGTTCTGAACGAATGGATTCAAAAACAAATACTAGGCTCCAGATCAAATGTCATTCTTCATACTGAACACTGTGAATCAGGATAATATCGCATTACCCATATGGAAGAAAAATATATTTGAAATATTTTTTTTAAATATTCTTCCCAAATATATTGCCATATATTTGAAATACAAAACTTTTGGCCATATTCAATATATATATATATATATATATATATACACACTGCATGTTGAAATGGATTTTTATTTTTATTTTTATTACAAAATATATGAAAAATATTTTTACAAATACATTTCAAAGATACTGTATGTCTTTAAAAATACAAATCTACATTTTTGGAATGCATTTACAAATATATGTAAAAATACTTTTTTATATGTTAAAAAAAATCTGAAGAATATATTTAAAAAATATATATTTTTAAAAATATTTTTTTTAAATATATTCTTCAGATTTTTTTTTAACATATAAAAAAGTCATTTTAACATATATTTGTACATATATTTGTAAATGCATTCCAAAAATGTAGATTTGTATTTTTAAAGACATACAGTACAGTATATTTGAAATTTATTTTTGAAAATATTTTTCATATATTTTGTAATTAAAACGCATTTCAACATGCAGTATATATATATATATATTGAAATATATTGAATATGGCCAACATTGTAGTATTTCAAATATATGGCAATATATTTGGGAAGAATATTTTTATAATATATTTTAAATATATTTTTCTTCCATGTGGGTATAGCCATTAGGTGGAGTTCACAAGCATAGGAAATATGTATATTTTTCCTATGATCATTTTCTCCATATAGTGGTCATAACGCAGTATTTTTCTGATTCACTCATCAATTCAATTTTGCTACCATTTGCAGAGAAGGAATGTACATGCAGCTTCAAAATAATGAATAGCTCTGCCATTTTTTTTTAGAAATACACCCCTTTAAAATCATTTACTTGTTTGAAAAAGTACAAAACTGAGATAGGGAAAGTGCAGGGAAAATCGTCTAGCTCCCACTGGTTTAAACAGACCTTGACTAGCAGACCTTGAGTTTCATTTTGCTAGTCAAGTGACCTCCTACCTCACTCACTGAAAACTCTTCCACTGACATCTCAGATCTGAGAGACATTATGAATGTACGCCTGTCTTTGGGGTTAGAGTTAGAGGAAAATAAAACAAGGATGGAAACATTGATGCATCAATAAAACCACTGGCCTTTTTTTCTGTGGACCTTAGAAATATGTGAGATGGATAATAATTGATCAGAGCTCTGCCTTTACTTGACCCCACCTTTTGACAATAGAAGGCTATGGATGATACAAACTAGAGTTTAACTGCTGGTAAGAAAAGAGATAGTCTTCTGAAATGACGCAACATGTTGGAGAGGGGAGGAACCATGAAAATCGGCCGGTGCCATTGACCCACTAACAGAGTGAAAATCGGCCGATTATTCTTAGGTCCGAGTTTCGGATGAAAAATCGGTCGAATTTCGACCCATGTATGGCCAGCCTTAGGCAATGGATGTAACTTAAATAGTGAGGTAGATAGACTGATTGAGTGGGAACTGGCCATGGAGTTAGCTATAATATTCAGCATGTGAGATACGCCAATGACTATGGCTTCCATTCCCATATAGCTGTAAGGTAAGAACACTGCTGATGCTGATCTATTGCAGTATCTACTCTCTTAGGGACCCTTCCTGTTATAGCTCACACTGGTTGGCTCATCCTACATTATCCAATAGTGGCAGCAGTTGGGCAGATCTGGGAATTCTGATGGGAAGATCTCTCTATTAGAGTCTTTGAGAAACATAAGGATCCATCAAATGATAATGTAAAGCCAGAATTTTGTTCCCTTTTTTAGTTCTGAATAGAATAGGTAAATGGGAAGATCCCTGATGGGTCTTATGTTGTATTTCTGTGTGTCCCAATAGGGAGATTTCCCTTCATTTTCTGTCCCAGAGACACAACAGAAGGTAAGAAGAGGTCTCCACAAAATGAGTGGGTATTCTCTCATTGGAAGATCTCTTCTCACCTTCTCTTTAGGTGACAACTAATTGTATTTGGATTTCCCATCACATTCTGTTTTGAGAGAGCAATGATCGCCAAGGCCTAAAGTGAAGGTGAATCCTCTGAGTTCGAACACAGAGGAGAACCAGAAAGTAAGAGGAGGATCTACTCAACAAAATGGGTATCCCTTCCAAGACCGTTAGTTGTCACCAGAACAAGTGTCCCACTAGGATGATTTCCCATTGTCTCCTATTTTAGATGACAACTCAAAAAGTTTGTATTGCCCTTAATTTTCTGTTCTATGGATGCAATGGTCATCAAGACCACTAGAGATGATGGATATCCCCAGTGGAAAAACATTAACAAGGTTAGAGGAGATCCAGGAAGTAAGAGGAGGATCTCCTCAAAGTTAGTTGGTAACCCCAAAGCTAGTTTGGATTTCACTTCACTTTTTCTATTATAAGGCTGCAATGATCATCAAGACCACTAGAGATGATAGATATATCCAATGGAAATACATTATAAAGGTCAGAGGAGACCCCAGAAGTAAGAGGAGGATCTACTCAAAGCTAGTTTGTATCCTCTAAGCTAGTTTGGATTTCCCTTCACTTTCTGTTGTAAGTATGCAATGGTCATCAAGATCACTAGAGATGATGGATATCTCCAATGGGAGCACATTATAAAGGTAAGTGGAGATCCAGTAAGTAAGAGGAGGATCTCCCAAAAGCTAGTTGGTATCCCCAAAACTAGTCTCCAGTGGGGGATTTGAACTCACCTTCTCTTTAGGTGACAACTCAGAAGGTTTGGATTTCCCATCACTTTATGTACTGAGGAGGCAATGGCCACCAAGACACTTACAGATGGAGATTCTTCCCAGTGGAAACACAGAATAAAAGATAGAGAGGCTCCAGTAAGTAAAAGGAGAATCTGCTCAAAGAGAGTCTGTATCCTCTCTAAGGCTAAGTTCACACCTATGCAATTTGCATTTAATCCGTTTCTGCAGTGCATTTTGCGTTTTTTGCACATGCGTTTTTGATGCATTTTTTTTCTTGTGGCTAGGCAGATTAAAACGCACAATGCATCAAAAATGCTGCAAAAATGCACTACATGCTTTTCTGCAGCATCTCATTTGAAGTCTATAGAACCAAAAACATCCCTTTTTGCATTTAAAAAAGTCCCAGATCCTTTCCAAAAAATGCACCAGGTGGAAACACAGAGATGTGAACGTGTCCAAAAGGAAATCATGTTAAATGGTCTATAGTGCGTTTCTGCAAAGCGCAAAACGCTGCGGAAAACGCTTAGGTGTGAACTTAGGCTTAGACAGTTGTCACCAGAACAAGTGTCCCCATTGGATGATTCCTCCTCACCTCCTATTTTAGGTGACAACTCAGAAAATTTGGATTTCTCTTCACATTCTGTCCTGAAGATGCAATGCTCATCAAGACAAATTGGGCTGATGAATATCCCCAATGGGAACACATTATAAAAGGAAGAGGACATCTAGGAAGTAAGAAGAAGATCTCTTCAAAGTGTGTGGGTATCCCCTCTTGGACAGTTAGTTGTCACCAGAACAAGTGTTCCTATAGGTAGATTTCTCCTAACCTCCTATTCAGGTGACAACTCAAAATGTTGGATTTCCCATCAATTTCTGTACTGAGGAGGCAAGGGCCACCAGGACACATAAAAAGATTAAATCTCCCACACAGCAATACAAACGTAAGTATATACAAATGGAGGCTATAGATATTTATTATTGGTAACTATTATTGGTGCTTTAAAAGACCTTCTCATTAAGCACACTGATTTTGTTCAGTGATGCTGCTCATACAGACTTCTCAAAACGGTGTTGGTCTTAAGTCCAACTATACAAAAGCAGTAAGAACTCAACACCAATAATGATCAAAGAGTCCAGAGTGATGTGTAAAAGAATATTAAAAAAAAGAGTTTTTAAATTAAAGTGTTACTAAATAGTAAATCAGTCTGTATATGCAGTAAAGCATGCTTGGTAAACTCACTGTGGAACGTAATGGGTTAATCCTCTGTATTTTGTAAAAAGGATGTTTGATCCTATCTTCTCTGATCCTCCCCATCTTCCACATTCCCTATTGCACCTCCTGATAGAACACAATCTCGGGGACTCTCTGCACATGCTCACTTTGGTGTATGTTTTTTTTCTTTTTCTTGGGAGGGTGCATGTGATCAGCACAGGGCCAATCAGCACTGTCCAGACAGAGGGACAGGGGTTATGCAATCTCAAAGGGCAGTGAGAGGAGAATGAAAACTCCTGCAAGCCTCCTCCTCCTACAAGCTTTAACCAGTGCTTAGCTGGACACTGATAGTAGTCACAAGACGGCTCTATACTGCTGATGAAAAAAGGTATTTAGCAGTTTATATTTACTAAAATAATTGCATTTCCATGTTGTGTGTACTGTGGGAGACCAGATATAGTGAATGCAGAGTCTAGGTAGACCGGATATAGTGAATGCAGGGTCCTGGGAGACCAGATATAGTGAATTCAGGGTCCGGGGAGACCAAATATAGTGAATGCAGGGTCCGGGGAGACCAGATATAGTGAATGCAGGGTCCTGGGAGACCAGATAGAGTGAATGCAAGGTCCGGGGAGACCAGATATAGCGAATGCAGGGTCCTGGGAGACCGGATATAGGGAATGCAGGGTCCTGGGAGACCGGATATAGGGAATGCAGGGTCCGGGGAGACCGGATATAGTGAATGCAGGGTCCTGGGAGACATGATATAGTGAATGCAGGGTCCTGGGAGACCGGATAGAGTGAATGCAGGGTCCGGAGAGACCAGATATAGGGAATGCAGGGTCCTGGGAGACCAGATATAGGGAATGCAGGGTCCGGGGAGACCGGATATAGTGAATGCAGGGTCCGGGGAGACCAGATATAGTGAATGCAGGGTCCTGGGAGACCGGATATAGTGAATGCAGGGTCCTGGGAGACCGGATATAGTGAATGCAGGGTCCTGGGAGACCATATATAGTGAATGCAGGGTCCGGGGAGACCAGATAGAGTGAATGCAGGGTCCGGAGAGACCAGATATAGGGAATGCAGGATCCTGGGAGACCGTATATAGGGAATGCAGGGTCCGGGGAGACCAGATATAGTGAATGCAGGGTCCGGGCAGACCAGATATAGTGAATGCAGGGTCCTGGGAGACCAGATATAGTGAATGCAGGGTCCGGAGAGACCAGATATAGTGAATGCAGGGTCCGGGGAGACCAGATATAGTGAATGCAGGGTCCATGGAGACCAGATATAGTGAATGCAGGGTCCTGGGAGACCAGATATAGTGAATGCAGGGTCCGCAGAGACCAGATATAGTGAATGCAGGGTCCGGGGAGACCAGATATAGTGAATGCAGGGTCCGGAGAGACCAGATATAGTGAATGCGGGGTCCAGGGAGACCAGATATAATGAATGCAGGGTCCGGGGGGACCAGTTATAGTGAATGCAGGGGCCTGGGTTTAATAACACTTTAAATCAATTGAAGGAATTCCAATGCATTTGGAGGGTACTGACATCTCCCCTTTCACCAAGGCTTGTATATACAGTAGAATGATTTCAAATAAGGCTGGACTCAATTTCAATTGCAATAATAGCAGTATATCTGTGAAATAAGTTTCTGACACTAGCAATTTTTGCATTGTGGAGCCCTGATGAAGGAGCAGTGCATGACCCCTGAAATGAGTTGGCATTCTTTCACTTGATTATTTTAATAAAGCATCACTTTGGACTCTTAGAGGTGTTGTATAGCAAAAAAAAAACCCTAACAGGGGTTACAATCGTCCCAAACATCAACATCGGGGTCCTGCTCCAGCTGCTTCCCTTCTACACACGGCATCCCCAGCCATCCTCCAGATATTAGAGGTTGATAATTACGCTGTGCCAAGCTGGACCAATGCAAGCTGGCCATAAAAATCATTCCAGAAGTTCAGCTTTAACTGAAACCACCCAAAACTAAAATGTATCATTGGGAGGCATTGTCTTTTAATCAAGATTACCTTAGTAAAAAAAAAACCTTACCATTACTATGGTTTGTTTAAACAGGAAACTGGACTACAAACATGGAAACAAGTTTATTCTCACATTTACAGGACGCCAAAAACAGTATTTATTACAGAATGGACGAAGCTCTGGGCCTAATTTACTAAAGTCGCATGCTCGCTGATTTTCTGCCAGCAAAGCGTTGGTACGCAGACCTCGCCTGCAATGTGAGACGTAAAAAAATCTTCCATTATTTTATATATTTTATTGGTCCTGTGTGCAGGCAGAGGGAGGGGGAGGGGCTCATGACTGTCGATTATTACCCCGCTCTCTATATCTTCTTATTATATGACGTTATACTTCAAGGGAAATCAGCCAATGTAAATGAAGTCTTCCCAGGTCACCTGGGGGGCACTTTTAAAATGATATTATAATTATTATATAAGGCTAGGTTTAGCTGTGGGGCAGGATTGCAGTCAGAAGGCATTTCAGAGGAGTTTGACAGGCAGTGGAGAAGGCTGCCTTCTTGTTGCCTCTTTTAACCCCGTAAATGCCATACCACCATGACGCAACTATGTCCAATGCAGACAGTTACAGTGTGGCCCCATTCACTTGAATGGGTTGCATTCAGTAGCAGCATTGCCTGACGAATACCACTGGGGGGGGATCATTTTTGCCATGGCATGTGGACACCCTGTCCGCTGCCTTTGCAGCATAAGGGGGGGATGTGGGCGGTTATGGGTGTTAAAAATATGCCTCAACTGCATGTTTTAACTGCTCCACCTTTATTTGCACTTCTAAATGAGCCCTTGGAGTTACCAGTTTTTGTGTGATTGCAAATATTTCAATTACTGAAACAAAAATGATGAATATTTCTTAATTATTTTATTTATTCATAGTTTGTATATTTAGGCAGAACTCTTACACGGGTAAAAATGAAATAGGCTTTAATATTTAAACTGACACATTTCTGAGCTGAAGCAATTTGTGATAACTAGAAAAAAAATGATCAACATCAATATTGCACGAGGACACCGCAGAAATGATTGTTCAGTGTTCTGAATTTGCTCGCCGTCTGCTGTGCGCTCGGAATAGGCTATCCTGGCGGTGGGCATGCCTGTTTGGATTGGGATGGGGGTATTACATGTTCCCAGTCCCAGATTGGCACCAGCGTGCTTTCCTTATGCACACATATGTAAATCACATTCACTTTTAGTACATCACAGTAAGGTACCTCTGGCCACACTGCCAGGCGCAGAGCGTGCCACCCTAGTAAATGAGGCCCATAAAGTTCCAAAGTAAAGCTCTGTCATCTGATCTTACAAAATAGGACGACTGTGGAATAACAATGGCCGAGTCGATGGTTGAAACACATTATGTGGGTGTCGGAGTTGGAGATGTTGATGTGTTCTGGAGCTGAATCATATCCAGTCCCATAGATGAGTGACGCTGACCCTGGGAAGAGATCACAGATGTTAATAATGACCCGTTACCATGTTAAGGAAAAACTCCAAATTAGAAGGATATTGATTCAAGGGGCAGTCCATCAAGATGTTATCATTCAGTGTTTAGTAAGCCCTGTGTAGTTACCCTCCCTGACAATCTCCTCTGTCTTTCTGGTCTTCTACTCATTATGAGGGGTTCCCACCATACCTACGCTGATTTCCCAGTTATACACACCTGCTGTGCCTATTATGAGGAGTTCCCACCATCCCTGTACTGAGTTCCTGGGTCTGAACACATGCTGTGCCCATTATGAGGGGTTCCCACCATCTATTCATTGAGTTCCCAGGTAAACACACTTGCTGTGTCCATTATGTGGGGCTCCCACCATCCCGGCGCTAAATTTCCAGGTAAGCACACCTGCTGTGCCCATTATGAGGGGCTCCCACCATCCTGTCACTGAGTTCCCAGGTAAGCAGACCTGCTGTGGCCATTAAGAGGGGCTCCCACCATCCTGTCACTAAATTCCCAGGTAAACACACCTGCTGTGCCTAGTATAAGAGGCTCCCACCATCCCGTTGCTGAGTTCCCAGGTAAGCACACCTGCTGTGCCCATTATAAGGGGCTCCCACCATCCCCTTGCTGAGTTCCCAGGTAAGCCCACCTGCTGTGCCCATTATGAGGGGCTTCCACCATCCTGTCACTGAGTTCCCAGGTAAGCACACCTGCTGTGCCCATTATGAGAGGCTCCCACCATCCCGTCACTGAGTTCCCAGGTAAGCACACCTGCTGTGCCCATTATGAGGGGCTCCCACCATCCTGTCACTGAGTTCCCAGGTCTGCACACCTGCTGTGCCCATTATGAGGGGCTCCCACCATCCCGTCACTGAGTTCCCAGGTCTGCACACCTGCTGTGCCCATTATGAGGGGCTCCCACCATCCCATCACTGAGTTCCCAGGTAAGCACACCTGCTGTGCCCATTATAAGGGGCTCCCACCATCCCCTCGCTGAGTTCCCAGGTAAGCACACCTTCTGTGCCCATTATGAGGGGCTCCCACCATCCTGTCACTGAGTTCCCAGCTAAGTACACATTCTGTGCCCATTATGAGAGACTCCCACCATCTAGGTACTGAGTTTCCTGGTAATCACAAATGTTATGCCTATTATGATGGGTTCCCACAATCCTTGTGCTGACTTCCAAGATCTGCATACCTGATGTGCTTATTATGAGGAGTTCTCACCATCCCTGTGCGTAGTTCCAAGATCTGTACACCTGATGTGCCCCAAAAAAGAGGTTCCCACCACCTCTGTGCTGATTTCCTTGGTCTGCACACCCTCTGTGCCCATTATGAGGTGGCCCCACCATCCAGGTACTGAGTTTCCTGATAAGCACACTCTTCTATGCCCATTATGATGGGTTCCCACCATCCGTGTACTGAGTTCCAATAAGTGCATGCCTGATGTCCCCATTATGATGGGTTCCCACCATCCCTGGGCTGAGTTCCAATAAGTGCATGCCTGATGTCCCCATTATGATGGGTTCCCACCATCCCTGGGCTGAGTTCCAATAAGTGCATGCCTGATGTCCCCATTATGATGGGTTCCCACCATCCCTGGGCTGAGTTCCTTAGTCCACACACTCTCTGTGCCAATTATGAGGGGTTCCTAGACCCTGAGTTCCTAGATCTTCACTCCTGCTGTGCTCATTAGGAGGGATTTCCACCATCCTTTCTGGGCTTTTATTTATTGTTAGGAGGAGCTGGAAAATCCCAAAGCACTGGTGCAAAAACTATAGGAGTCATCAAGCAATCCAAAACTCCACGAGCGACTTAACCCACCAAACTCCACTTACAGCTGAACCATCACCTTTGGGTGATGTGACTTCTTAATATAACAAGCTGTCAAATCCAGTAAATATTACACAGGCATCCACAAAGAATCCAATATTTAGTCTAAGAAGTGGAAAACAGAGGATACTTCCACCTGTTACATCCCACCATCCCAGTACACTCTTGGGCGCTGAATGTTTTATTGTCCCGATTTGGACCTGTTCAGTTCTGATGCATTAAAAAAATTTAAAAAAAGGCCACACACAGGGACAAAAATTCAATCCCCTGTACGTGAGCAATGCAGAGACATGGGGAGGACCCCTAGCCTCTGGTTGTTTCTCTCTGTATACTCTTTTATATGTCAGTCTTCAAGCTGCTATGGACTGAACCTGTACTTTATTTACTGCACTCAAACCTTTACTGGAAATGCCTTTTTTTCTGTAATGTCTGTACTTGTATGTTTAAAAATGAATAATTCCTTATTCTTTAAAACAAAAAAGGAAACTTGTGCTTACTGAAAGCATTATTTTTCTAATTAACATCATAAATGTAATTAATGAGCCTAATTTGCAAATAAACACTATTTACTTTTCTTCTCTTGCTACTTCTCAAACCTTTTGTTCTGCTCCAAGCTCCCTTCAGTAATAGAAACTTGTCTCATGGTCTAGGCCAGGGGTCTCCAATCTGGGGACCGGGTGCCAGATGTGGCCCTTTGCTCACCTTTATGGTCTTTAGGGCACTGTTCCTCCAAATGATATGAGGCAGTATTCCTCCCACAGTTACCAGAAATGGGACACTTCTTCAACTGATACCAATGTTTGGGTACTATTCCTCCCACTAAACCCAAAGATGTGGCACTATTTCCCCCACTAATACCAATGATGACTGGAAGAGGCACAGAAACCAGAACAGAACAGGTCATGGTCAAAGCCTAATTAAAGCCACACAACAATGCTTTGAAGTATATCTACAGGCATTTTTTTAAACTTGTGGCTAAAGCAAAACTGCTGTCAGATTTTTGTTTTATTATTTATTTCAGGTACTTATATAGTGCTGTCAATTTACGCCGCGCTTTACATATATATATATTGAACATTCACATCAGTCCCTAACCCTCAAGGGGTATACATTCTAAGGTCCCTAACTCACATTCATACATACACATACTAGGGACAATTTAGACAGGAGCCAATTAACCTACCAGCATGTCTTTGGAGTGTGGGAGGAAACCAGTACCCGGAGGAAACCCACGCACAGGGAGAACATGCAAACTCCGTGCAGGAGGCGCCATGGTCAGGAATCAAACCCATGACCCATTTACTGCAAGGCAGACTTGCTAACCGCTAAGCCACTGTGCCACCCCGTTAGGGAGATTTCCCTTCACATCCTGTCCTAAAGTCTCAACAGGAAGTAAGAGAATATATTTTCATTGTGAAGGAAACAGGAACAAGTTTCCCCATTGGAAAATTTTCTGGTGGTAACTCAAAATTTTGGATTTACTCTCTCCTTCAATCCTGGTGACATTCAGGGCAACTAAAGATGGTCACTCTTCCTAATGTGGTCACAGACAGTAATAAAGACCTAACAGGGGTTCTAGAATCTCATTACTGTATCCAAATCTAAAAAAAGTTATACCTTAAAATACCTTTAAGCCTGCAATAGACGGCTCAGATTCAAACCATGTATGGGCAGGCTGAATGTACCCCAGTTGGACCCTCTATCAACTTTCAGATATTATAGCCACTAGCAGTAATCAATGTGTTCTTCCGGTGGGGTCAGCTCCCGCCCGCAGAACACAATAGCTCAGCAGGAAGGATTTCCCATCTACACTGGCTGTGTTGATGGGGGAATCGAGTGATTTTCTTTCCTCCATCCTGCGGTTGGAAAAAAGAAAATCGTTCCATTTATGGCTGGCTTTAGTCTTTGTGAAAAGGCTGCTTTCTGCACTCACACTGCAGTGGTGTGTGCTGGCATAGCAGAGGAGTAGCCACACCCCTCATAACAAGTGTCCTCACACACACATTTGTATGGTAGAGAAGGGGAGGGGGAGTATCTGACCAGTTTAGTACATTATTTAGCACATTGAGTTTAACTCGAGTGGCTATCAGACAGTACAGTCATATTTAGGCACGCCACACAACTTCTGTAATGAATGGACGTTTGTTACAGAAGTTGTGCATTGTGGCTAAATGTGACTGTGCTGCATTATAGCCACCTGAGTTAAGCTCACTACACATGTTACAATATGATTGTACAATCCAGGGATTATCTGATTGCCTCTCGGGGGATCAGGAAGGAATTTTTTTACCAGCAGGAGCAAATTGGATCATGCTTTGCTGGGTTTTTTTGCTTTCCTCTGGATTAACTGTGGGTGTAGGATTATAACTTTCTTTTTTCTATGGTTGAACTGGTTGGACGTTTGTCTTTTTTTTTTTGCCTGATTGGATACAGTTTGATTGGATAGTTCAGAGAGGTGCTCATATTACATAGTTCTGGTACATTTAAAGCGGATCTTCACCTTAAAGGTCATGTCATGCCTCTTTGAGTACAGCCAGAGGGGTGTACGCACGTTGTGGACTGACTTCTCCTGGCTCACCGCTGTTCGCTCAGCAAGTCTCACGAACAAGTCGACCAGGAAGGTGATCAGTCATGCTATGTATTTATAGAGCCCTGCTGTGATCCAGTCATCTACCCACCGTATCCAGAGAGGCAAGCACTTGTAAGCAGGCACCTGTACCCATCCATCCCTTAAAGGGACCTCTGGCCAGCTGGATCATCTTACTTCTCTGAGGGCTCATATCAACACCACCCTGAGGGAGGATTATTCATGTTCCAGACCTGACCTATATCTGTGAAGGAGATCTTCATTGATTCATACACTGCCTACTTGAATTACGCATCTGGTGAGTGCGTACTTTTTACCATATCATTTGGAGCACCGCCACTAGATTGGATTGTCATACCACACCAATTTTATTATATAGGCTGTCACTGCTATTCAGCATTTATACTTTTAGCTATTTTATTGTTATTTTCAACTGGGGACAGATTTTACCAATACTCATTTTTAGCGCTGCACTTATTTATTATATGTCATGTCATGCCTGCACCCCCATCTCTCTCTTATAATTAGACATTGTTTTTTTAAGTCATTTATTAGTGTTGGCAAGAGTAATGCTTTTTCCCCCCACCCTCTGCACACGTGCTGATGTACCTAGGACACTCCATGGCCATCTGCACATGCCTAGGTTTTCCCATGCGCATATAAGGATAGCTACCAGGGAAATCCCAAACCTTTCCCTATCTTTGCACATGCATAGAAAATTGCCTGCATGTGCACAAATATGCCATTGGGCTCTTCCAGGGTCTGAAGACTGGGCGGAGCCCATCTGTACAATTGCACATCCACCATAACAGTGGCATTGGAGGGGGGGGGGTGGAGCTACCTTAGAGGTGAACCAAAGTTACACTTTAAAGACGGATTTGCTGATCGGATTGTAACGTGTATGATGAGCTAGTGTGCTCAGTAGGGAAACAGAACAGGCCATACACACCCCTCCCTTTTTCTTCCATACAAGTCTACATGGGGATTCTTGTGATGAGGGGTGTGGCCGTACATCAGCTCTGCCAGCACAGACCACTGCAGTGTGAGAGTAGAAGTTGGTGTCCATTGCTGTCTGCCTTGGTCAATGAGCCCTTAGCATGCATGTATCATTTGGGATTTATAATTTACGATTATGTGAGAAGCTTAGAAAAAAACCTCCAAAAAACAAAATGGGGTGGTATGTTTATGACGGTGACGAGGGAGAATATTTTGCTATGTACATCATACTCATTACTAAAGTCTTATCTCAGCCTACAGCCAGTGGTGTATTTAGGTTTCATGCTGCCCTAGGCAACACAAAAATCTGCTCCCCCCTCCCCTACAATAATAGCCTGACATTGACCAACAACACCCCCCCATCCCACCCCACCCAAGAGAGCCTTCCACTACCACCACCCCCCATACACTGGCAACCCCTCCCCACCCCGGCGAGAGAGAAGACACTCACCTTTACAGCTCTGTACATCCCCGGGAACAACAGTCAGGCTCTGCATACACCATCAAGCAGCCCGCAGCCTCTCCCAGATCCCATACTGCATGCGTCCTTACCTCTATCCCTTCTTTTGGGGGGCAGCGCTGCCCCCCTGAAAAATGCTGCTGCCCCCCTGAAAAAATGCCGCCCTAGGCAAATGCCTTGTTTGCCTTGTGGTAAATACGCCCCTGCCTACAGCTACTGATACAGCACAGAAATTACCCATCTTCTGCATTCAGGTTTCGATAAACCTGGAATACGATGGACTCTTCATCCCTCAAGCATCTATACATTTGAGAAATATAAGAACTATCTGTTTAGTTCATTCCCATTTACAAACAGGTTCTGCACTGGGAAAGGAAGCAACCCCCATATGGAGCTCCTGCTCAGCATGGCCATATAGGCAGCTCAGTGTGGTTTCAGCACCAAGGACAGCAACTGTAATTATCCAGCCTATCTGAGCTGTCAATCATCCTGCGCTGAGCAAGAAACATACACTTCTTGGCTCATTCGTTAATTCATCTTCAGTGATGAAATATCGATTGAGGAGTCTTGTAGCAATTATCGTCCTGTCTGTCATTCGTCTTTGCTAATGTATCTCTTCAATAAATTATTTTCAGTTTATTAATGGCTGTGGCTTTGCTGGTGCTTTTCTCCTCCTCCTTTGTATTCTTAAAAATGTGGACATAAAGCCAAAACTTTTTTTTTTCCTAATTTCTCTTTGAGGGATTTCCCTTTACTTCCTGTTACAGAGACACAGCAGAAAGTAAGAGGTGATCTCTCCAAAATGAGAGAATTGTTGTCACCAGAACTGGTTTACCCTTTGGAAGGTTTTTTCTGGTGATGACACAAACATTTTAGATTTCCCATCACCTTGTGTAGCAAAGGCAGTGGTCACCAGAGAGGGTGAATCTCCTTAGCAGAGACACAGACAGTAATAAAACCTGACAGAGGGTCTAACCCTTTGACATTCGATATAAAACTTAAAAAGATGGATTTACATGCACTTCAGTATTATTTCTTTTCAACTTATTGATTCATTAAAGGGGTCTTGTGGGGAGAAGTTGACCCTTTTCCCAACTACTTTGAGGTAGGGGGTTGTTATAGTTCCCTGCACCAAAAAAACCCAAAAACTTTTAGCTGGACATATGCTTAAGGGCCCACTTATTTACTTGCAGTGTGTTAACTCATGTTCACATCAATATGCATGACACTTAGTTACATAGCCTGGCTGAAAAAAGACAAAAGTCCATCCAGTTCAACCATAAAAAAAAAAAAAGTTATAATCCTATACCCACAGTTGATCCAGAAAAAGGCAAAAAAACCCAGCAAAGCATGATCCAATTTGCTCCTGCAGGGAAAAATTTCCTTCCTGATCCCCTGAGAGGCAATCAGATATTCCCTGGATCAGCTATACCTATGAATGATATAAGGCAGTTCAAAATGAATGGAGTGCCAACACACCCTAAAATGCCTAAAATTGCACATGACCCTTTTTTTCTTAGAAAAAGATTTAAGGGCAAGACAGCACAAAAGAGACAGCATAGAAAATGCTAGGGATAACATAAAGCAATCACAAGTAACATCAGTCAGGCAAGCAATATGATATCCATAGGGCACATAAATAAAGAGCATATCAAGGTATAATGCCTTGAGTGGTATCCATTATGACCCTTTATTTCATGCAACACATACCTATGCACTGTCATGCATTGGGGCACACTACAATGCGGGTTCATTGCCATAGTGCATTGGGGTATCATTTAAAATGAATGGGTTGCCAACACATGCTAACATGCCTAAAGTCATACATGACCTTTTTTTTTTTTTAATGCAAATCACAGCAATGCATTACCATCCATTGGGACATGCTACAATGCAGGTTCATTGCCTTAGGACATTGGGGTGTCATTTAAAATGATTGTCACTGTAATAACTCAGACATTTTACGTATGTTACTGCACATAGCGGCATCACGTACATTACTGTAAAGCACAAGTGTGAATCCTGCTATGTTTTACAATCACCTAAATTGGTGGCACTAGTTGATATAATAGCATCTTTATCTAATAATGGTCAGGTGGATAATGGACAATGGAATGACAATGGAAGGTGTGTTGTCTATCTCTTTATGGACCCTTAACCAACTTACCTTAGTAGGCAACCTATCTACAAAGCATGCACCTATTCCTAGTCCAGGGCACCAAACGATCCTTGCTGGTCCTATCCAGCTGTGTGCTCAGCCTACATCTGCTCCCTTCTTCATTTCTGCTATCTGAGCCTTCAGTAGGCTTACTGGGTGTTCTACACCAAACTTGACCCCGTTTCAAAAAATCAGCAGCCCACAACAGATGGACCAGGACATTAGTGAAGCAAACTTGTTCTGCCATGCCCCTATATCTTACCTATAGCTCAGCAGCCCAGCCCACTGAATGCTCCGATTCTGTCCAGCTTCACCCCGAAACATCCCCTAGAATAGCCCTTTTTGCTTCTCTGTCTGTATCTTCGTGATGTGCCGACGGGGTCGTTTAGCAGCTGCTGAAGCGTCATCTCGTTAACATGAGGACCTTCGCCTTGCTCGACCCGGTTTTTGTTCCACTGAAGTTCTGGGTCCAGCTGGTCCAAGGAATCGGTCGGTACAAGCTGCTGATCTGCCTCATCAGAACCATAGGAACGCTCAAAATTATCCTCCAGCAACCTGGACAAGCTCTAGGAAAAAGGCAGTTTGGTCATCTCAGAGCTGGGACATCAGCACCACAATTCTCGACATTTTCAATCAAAAGTTTAAAATAAGATACAAATTGATTTGTCCTTGAGCACCTAAATCAGGGTTATGGATAACAGAAATGAAAGCCAAGCCAGTGATAGGCAAACCAAACCAATATTACCGTTCATGAGTACATGTAAAATAAATTGTAATTTGTTATAGAGTACTGTATTTAGAGTTTACTTTAAATTTTTTTTAAAGCTTGAATGATCATTATTTCATTAAAATTATAGTAGCAATATGATTGAAATGATAGTAGCAAATTAAAATGAAAGTTAAGGGCATGACATAATAATAATAATATGAATAATAATATGAATAATAATATGAATATGAATAATAATAATATGAATAATAATAAAAAGAATAATTTTTATTAGGATGCTGTGAGCTACTAATGCATGAAAAGGTGTAAATAGAATAATTTCTTGTTGTCCATAGCAACCGCTTTTTTTTTTTTCATTTTCAGACCAGGACTGCAGTAGTGACAGTTGGAAGTAGACCGGATGCTTGTTGCCTATAGCAAACAATCAGCATCCTTGTTTCAGCATCAGACCTGAATTGCAGTGATACGAGATGCATGCTTTTTCCTGGAGCCCACTTCTCGTATATTAACCTTTTCTCCCTGCTCTTTGATATGGCATTTGTATTGGCATGGCATGACTGATTAAAACAATTTAAGGCAGTACAGGGAATAGGGGTGACTTGCCAAGTGCAGTATCCCATAGCATCCAGATGTCATGGTACTGTGGTGGCAACAGTGAAAGATGAACTCTGACTGCTAGGGGTTGCCAATGTCTGCTTTACTATATTAAAAAAAAAAAACTTGCTGTGAATCTTAGTGCCTCAGTGGTGAGATTACTGCATTTTATTTTATTTTAAATAATTTTATTATATGTATTTATGGAAAAAAAGAACAATAGGAAACATACATAACAGCCATAATAATGATGGAGTGAAACATAAAATGTGGTGAATATAATGTATGACCCCAGGATGTTAGGTTGGCCAGAGTGGCACCTACCTGCAGGCTGGACAGTGGTTTCCCCTTGGCATGGTGGTGACAGACCATGAGGAGCATAATGAACCCCAAGCAGGTGCCACGCTTGTACGACATCTCCCTGCTTCTTCCTGATGCCTGGTGTGTGCGACTTATCCCTGACTGCCTTATATCTGGTGCCCCAGCAGGGCTGCCAGCCCACCCACACGTATGGATTGGCTGCTTATCTCATTCTGCCCATCTTATAAAACAATCTTATCCTGGCCTGTGAAGAAATGGCACTCATATATATTTATGGTGTTGATCTGGTGAGTAAAGAACTTTTGTCCAAACATTGTCTATAGGGGGAAATACGTGTTTCACATATTGAGCAAGCATTTTTTTTTTTTTTTTTTCCTTAACACCAAAAATCCTTGAAAAACAATAGGACATCAGCAATTCTTCCAAACTATGTAAGAAAAAAATTCTGCAAAAGAAAAAAATATAATCATAATTCTACAAATGATGAGCACATATGTAGTTTCAGAAATTGTTTTATTATATATGTATTAGTTTCAGAAATTGTTTGTCTTTCTTTATCTGTCTTTCTTCTCTCTTTCTTTCCTTTGTCTTTCCCTCTCTCCATCTATCTTTTGTTCCCCCCTCTCTCTTCCTCCCTCTATTTCTTTATCTTGGTCTTTCTCTCACTTTTCTCATTCTTGCTCTCTCTCTTTATCTCAGTCTCTTCCACTATTCTCTTTTTTTTCTCTTTGTCTTTTTTTCTCTTTTGCTTCTTCCCTCTCTCTTTCTTTATCTTGGTCTTCCTTTCACTCTTCTCTCTCTGTCTTTATCTCAGTCTTCTTCTCTTTCTTCTTCTCACCTTCACTTCCTTTCTCTTCCATCTTTCTACTCTTCCCCCTTGTGTTCTTTCTTTTTCTTGGTCTCTCAGTCTTCTCTCTTCTGTCTCACTCTCTGTTGCACTCACATTCATTCTCTCTCTCTCCCCCCCCCCCATTACTCATCCTTACCCCCCCCCCCCCATCTCTCCCACTCCCACCTAACCTTTTCTATCTATCTCACTCTGCTGATGTCTTCCTCGCTCTCACTTGACTTCTCCTTCACTTCTTCACTCTTTTACCTCTCCTTCTTTCTGTTGTTCCCCATATTTATCTTCCACCCTGATCCCAACTTGTATCTCTCACATTCAAGTTTTATATTCCTCTCTCCCTCTCTTTCTGTTTCTTCTACCCCATCTTCCCCATTCACACTTTCTCTTTTGGTTGTCATGTTCCTCTCTCTCTCTCTTCACCCTCCCACCCCATCTCATCCTTTCTCTCTCTTCACTGTCTATCCACCTTTCTTTTCCTCTCCCTCTCTCATCCCTTCACCCTCCTCTCCCTACTTTCTTTCTCTTTCCAGTCTCCCCCTTTCTTTTCCTCATTATCTTCTTTCGCTTAGCTTCCCCCCCACCAATTATATATTCATCTCTCTCGACCACCCCCAAACACGCACACACACTTTCTTTCTCATTATAGGAACATTGTGTAAGTACTGGATGAAAAAATAAAACATCACAATGCCATTAGCCATACTGTCAGGGTTTCTTCATTCTCGTTAGAGGAAGAATTTGGATTGGCTGCTGTGGGCAGCAACTTCTATTTTGCTCTTTTTCTCTTTTTTATAATTTGGCAAAATTACCTCCTTCCATCTGTATCTTCTCTCCTCTTTTTATATTTATCTTTCTCTCCCCTCCACACACTTTTTTTATCCTCCCATTCACGCATCTTTCCATCCATCCATCCATCCATCCATCATGCATCCATCTATCAATTCAAACATCCATCTGTCCATCCACTTGTCCGTCCATCGATCTGACTGTCCATCATCTGTCCATCCATTCATTTGTCCATCTGTCCACCAGTTTGATCATTTATTCATCTATTCCTCCAATTACTCAAAAACCCACCTATCCATCCATCCATGTACCCACCCATCCATCCATCCAATCACGCACCCATTCACTGAACAGCATGTACATCCATACATCCATCTGTCAATCGATCCAGTCGTCTTTTTTTCCATACATCCATCCCATCCATTGGTCCATCCACCCATCCATCGGCCCATCAATCCATCCCTCCATCTCTCTATCCATCCATCTATCTACCTGACTGTATGTGCATTTATCCATCCATTCACCCCATCCATCCGTCTGTCCACCTGTCTGTATGTGCATTTATCCATCCATTCACTCCATCCATACATCAGTCCACCTGTCTGTATGTGCATTTATCCATCCCATCCATCCAACCATCCACCAACCCGTTCATCCACAGGCCCATCAATCCATCTCTCCATCCATTTCTCTATCCATCCATCTATCCATTCATCCAATCAGTCCATCCACCTGTCTGTATGTGCATTTATCCATTCTTCCATCCATCCACCCATCTGTTCTTCCTTCCACGCATCCATCCACCAATCAGTACATTCATACATACATTTGTACATACATTTTACATAGACCCACCTATCCATCAATTCATCCGATCACCCACCTACCCACCAGCATGCTCATTCATTCATCCATCAATTGGCCCATTTATTCCTTGGTCTGTCTGTTCATCCATCCTTCCATTTGACAATCCATTCATCTGTATATCCATATACTGTATTCATCCATCTATTCATCCATCCACACATTCTTCCATCCATTAATCCATCCATCCATCCATCTGTTTGTCCTTCCGCCTATCCATTTATCAGTCAATACATTCATCCATACATACATAGATATGTATAAATCCACCATATACATCCATCCATGCACCAATCCACCCAATCTTCCATACATTCATCCACCCATCGATCCATCTGTTTATCCATTCATGCATCCATCCACCCATCTGTTTGTCCTTTCACCCATCCATCCACCAGTCAGTATATACATCCATACATATATAAATCCACCTATACATCCATCCATGCACCAATCCACCCACCCATTCTTCCATCCATCCATCCATCCATCCGTTTGTCTTTCATCCTTCAACGAGTCACTACGGTTATGCATCCATCCCTGCATACAATACTTACATATACCCAGCTTTACATCCAACTACCCATCCATGTACCAATCCACCCACCCATTCTTCCACCCATCCATCCATGTATTCATCCTCCCTGCTATAAATTAAAGAGAGATCATATCTGATTGGTTGCTGATTGGTTTTCACTTTATACATCCTCGCTGCTGTATAACAAGCTGGCAGCTGGCAGGAATGTCGAACAGATCCGAGCTGAGAAATTTAGCTAAAAGAACAAATTGAAAAAATGCCCCAATTCCCTGAGCGGGGCAGATGTTGTGATAACACGTTATGAGTAATTAGAGAGCTGCAGCCACACAGAGCTCATTACAGCACAGAATTATTTCAGAGTTTGGCCACAAGCCGCCTCCTGTGACAGTGGGACCGCCAGCCGGGATAAGACATTGGGAAATCTCAGGACGATTGTAAAGCAAACTCAGCAAACTTTGAAACTTTCTAACCTGGGTGTTAAAATGCAACCAGAAATCCTGCCTGCATATTTAATGTTCTGTAAGAGGTAACAGGGGATGTAACAAGGGACCTTTAGAGAAGGTCTCTAGTGTGGAAGCTGTGCCCCCCTCCAAAAAAACCCCCCAAAGCAGATGGCAAAGAACCATTCACTAGTATTGCCTACAGTCTCTCAGCAGCTAACCCAGTGATTTGATGACTAGTGGGGTAATGATCAAGAAGCAACAGGAAAGTGGAAGCACAAATCCACAAAATGGATGAAGAAGAAGTAGTAAGTTCCTTGCAATACCATGCAATACCAGCCTTCAGGCATAGCTTCCTCTCCAGCAAGGAGAACAGGGAGCAGCACAGTATTTATATAACCAAATCTTATTCTTAAATCAGATGGCAAATAACTATTCACTAGTATTGCCTACAGGCTCCCAGCAGCTAATCTTTTCCCCAGTACTGACTCCCCATGCCTTGTTCTGCACTGTGTCTCTGTTTGGAGTCAGCCATCTAGGTAGGACAGGGCTTTGCTTCCACTGAACTGTCACTCTGAAACCCAGTGATTTGATGACTAGTGGGGTAATGATCAAGAAGCAACAGGAAAGTGGAAGCACAAATCCACAAAATGGATGAAGAAGTAGTGAGTTCCTTGCAATACCAGCCTTCAGGCACAGCTTCCTCTCCAGCAAGGAGAACAGGGGGCAGCACAGTATTTATATAACCAAATCTTATTCTTAAAGCAGAGTTCCACCCAAAAAGGGAAGTTCAGCTTTAAAGATTGGTCCCTCGCTCCCCATTGAGGATTGAGGCATCTTTGGGGAGCGGGGGGGAACGGGTACCCGAATTTGACAGGTACCCGCTCCCACTTCCCCTGTGATCGCCTAGGCGATTGGAAACGGAAGTTGTCCTCCTACCCTCCCTTCCCGAAGTCTTGTGGGACACGTGACAGATCCCAGAAGACAATTGGGCCATTCGGGAAGCGCAGTGCTACTCGCGCATGTGCAGTGGGCACCCGGCTGTGAAGTTGCCAGCTGTCACAGCTGGGTGCCCACACTGAAGATGCTGGCACCTTGAATACAGGACGGCTGGTGAAACGGGCTGTGGGATCATGGGACAGGTAAGTCGCTGTTTTTTAAAAGTCAGCAGCTAAAGTTTTTGTAGCTGCTGACTTTTATTTTTTTACAGAGTGAGTGGAACTCCGCTTTACTGTAAATCAGATGGCAAAGAACCATTCACTAGTATTGCCTACAGGCTCCCAGCAGCTAATCTTTTCCCCAGTACTGACTCCCCATGCCTTGTTCTGCACTGTGTCTCTGTGTGGAGTCAGCCATCTAGGTAGTACAGGGGTTTACTTCCAAAGAACTGTCACTCTGAAACACAGTGATTTGATGACTAGTGGGGTTATGATCAAGAAGCAACATGAAAGTGGAGGCACAAATCCAGAAAATGGATGAAGAAGAAGTAGTGAGTTTCTTGCAATACCATCCTTCAGGCACAGCTTCCTCTCCAGCAAGGAGAACAGGGAGCAGCACAGTATTTATATAACCAAATCTTATTCTTAAATCAGATGGCAAAGAACTATTCATTAGTATTGCCTACGGGCTTCCTGCAGCTAATCTTTTCCCCAGTACTGACTCCCCATGCCTTGTTCCGCACTGTGTCTCTGTGTGGAGTCAGCCATCTAGGCAGGACAGGGCTTTCCTTCCACTGAACTGTCACTCTGAAATCCAGTGATTTGATGACTGGTGGGGTAATAATCAAGAAGCAACAGGAAGGTGGAAGCACAAATCAACAAAATGGATGAAGAACTAGTGAGTTTCTTGCAATACCAGCCCTCAGGTGGAAGTGGATATAAACTGCTATATTGATAACAGTTAGTGTTTCTAGGTCCATTCCTCTATCTAGTTCGAATTTCTGACATTTACGTTTTATCTTGGCCTATATTACGCTAGCCATTGGTTTACAACAAAAACTTTATATCTGCAATCTTATGTCTCTATCTTTATAGATTTTATATTTCCTACTAGGTAATAAGATATTTTACCTTACGGGTCCTTTATGGTTTTTAATATGTATGATGTAGCGCGTTTAATTATCTTATTTTTATGCAAGACATTTTCCATATTTTAATTTGATTGTAGGATTATGGCATTATTCTAGCAATTTTTCACACACTCTAAGGGGTACTTCTAGTTTATATCTGGTGTACACCCACCGTGTGTGGATACATATTGTTGTTTATTTATCATTATTTATCTTTGACAACATTAAACAACTAATGCCCATATCCCATTTTTTCATTTTATTGAATTTATGCCCAGTATTTATTAGGATTATTGTTATTATTGATTTCTTATCAAGTTTTTTAGATATTCTAATCAGTGATTTTATTTATTGTATTTCATCTTATTAGTGATACTCCAATCAGTGATATTTTGGGACTCATGTGATATGTAATCACCCCAAACAGGAGACTCTGAATAAGTGGTGTTGATAACTAGAGATGAGCGAATTATTCAAAAATTCGATTCGGCTGATTTGCCGAATTTGAGGAAGAAATTCGATTCGATGCGAATTTATTCGCTATGAATTTAACTTATAAAAAGGGTTTCTAGGCTTCGGAGAGCCTTTAAATTAGTGCAGAACACTGTACCTTTAATTTAAATGCCCTTGGAGATGAGGAAGGAGAAGGAGAAGGAGAAGGATGAGAAGAAGGAGAAGGAGAAGGATGAGAAGAAGGAGAAGGATGAGAAGAAGGAGAAGGATGAGAAGAAGGAGAAGGAGAAGCAGAAGGTGAAGGAGAAGGATGAGAAGAAGGAGAAGGATGAGAAGAAGGAGAAGGAGAAGGATGAGAAGAAGGAGAAGGAGAAGGATGAGAAGAAGGAGAAGGATGAGAAGAAGGAGAAGGAGAAGGATGAGAAGAAGGAGAAGGATGAGAAGAAGGAGAAGGATGAGAAGAAGGATGAGAAGAAGGAGAAGGATGAGCAGAAGAAGGATGAGAAGAAGAAGAAGGATGAGAAGAAGGAGAAGGATGAGAAGAAGCAGAAGGATGAGAAGAAGAAGAAGGATGAGAAGAAGGAGAAGCATGAGAAGAAGAAGAAGGATGAGAAGAAGAAGGAAGGATGAGAAGAAGGAGAAGGATGAGAAGAAGAAGAAGGATGAGAAGAAGGAGAAGGATGAGAAGAAGAAGAAGGATGAGAAGAAGAAGGATGAGAAGAAGGAGAAGGATGAGAAGAAGAAGGATGAGAAGAAGAAGAAGGATGAGAAGAAGGAGAATTCCAAGCCAGCAAAAAGTGTATCTGCAGAGCTCCGCTATTTCTTAGCGGAGCTCTGCAGATACACTTAGCGGAGCTCTTCAGATCCACTTAGCGGAGCTCTGCAGATACACTTAGCGGAGCTCTGCAGATACACTTTTTGCCGGCTTGGAATTCTTCTTATTTTCATCCTACTTCTTCTTCTTCATCTTCATCCTCATCCTCAGAAGAAGAAGAAGAGGATGAGGATGAAGAAGAAGAAGAAGAAGTAGGATGAAAATAAGAAGAATTCCAAGCCGGCAAAAAGTGTATCTGCAGAGCTCCTCTATTCTGCAGATACACTTAGAGGAGCTCTGCAGATACACTTTTTGCCGGCTTGGAATTCTTCTTATTTTCATCCTACTTCTTCTTCTTCTTCATCCTCATCCTCATCCTCAGAAGAAGAAGAAGAGGATGAGGATGAGTATGAAGAAGAAGAAGAAGTAGGATGAAAATAAGAAGAATTCCAAGCCGGCAAAAAGTGTATCTGCAGAGCTCCGCTAAGTGTATCTGCAGAGCTCCGCTATTTCTGACAGTTCTCTGACATTCACTCCATACAGCGGTTGAAACATTGTATCTATTTGTTTCCATTTATGGAAACAAATAGATACAATGTTTCAACCGCTGTATGGAGTGAATGTCAGAGAACTGTCAGAAATAGGCTATTTCTGACAGTTCTCTGACATTCACTCCTCAACCGCTGTATGGAGTGAATGTCAGAGAACTGTCAGAAATAGCCTATTTCTGACAGTTCTCTGACATTCACTCCATACAGCGGTTGAAACATTGTATCTATTTGTTTCCATAAATGGAAACAAATAGATACAATGTTTCAACCGCTGAGCTCTGCAGATACACTTAGCGGAGCTCTGCAGATACACTTAGCGGAGCTCTGCAGATACACTTAGAGGAGCTCTGCAGATACACTTTTTGCCGGCTTGGAATTCTTCTTATTTTCATCCTACTTCTTCTTCTTCTTCTTCTTCTTCATCCTCATCCTCAGAAGAAGAAGAAGAGGATGAGGATGAAGAAGAAGTAGGATGAAAATAAGAAGAATTCCAAGCCGGCAAAAAGTGTATCTGCAGAGCTCCTCTATTTCTGACAGTTCTATGTCAGAGAACTGTCAGAAATAGAGGAGCTCTGCAGATACACTTTTTGCCGGCTTGGAATTCTTCTTATTTTCATCCTACTTCTTCTTCATCCTCATCCTCTTCTTCTTCTTCCGAGGATGAGGATGAGGATGAAGAAGAAGAAGAAGAAGAAGTAGGATGAAAATAAGAAGAATTCCAAACCGGCAAAAAGTGTATCTGCAGAGCTCCTCTAAGTGTATCTGCAGAATAGAGGAGCTCTGCAGATACACTTTTTGCCGGCTTGGAATTCTTCTTATTTTCATCCTACTTCTTCTTCTTCTTCTTCTTCTTCATCCTCATCCTCATCCTCAGAAGAAGAAGAAGAGGATGAGGATGAGGATGAAGAAGAAGAAGAAGTAGGATGAAAAGAAGAATGAAAAGAAGAAGAAGAATGAAAAGAAGAAGAAGAAGAATGAAAAGAAGAATGAGAAGAATGAAAAGATTCTTCTTCTTCTTTTCATTCTTCTTTTCATTCTTCTTCTTCTTTTCATTCTTCTTCTTCTTCTTTTCATTCTTCTTTTCATTCTTCTCATTCTTCTTTTCATTCTTCTCATTCTTCTTCTCATTCTTCTTTTCATTCTTCTTCTCATTCTTCTTTTCATTCTTCTTCTTCTTTTCATTCTTCTTTTCATTCTTCTCATTCTTCTTTTCATTCTTCTTTTCATTCTTCTTCTCATTCTTCTTTTCATTCTTCTTCTTTTCATTCTTCTTTTCATTCATTCTTCTTCTTCTTTTCATTCTTCTTCCTCTTCTTTTCATTCTTCTTTTCATTCTTCTCATTCTTCTTTTCATTCTTCTCATTCTTCTTCTCATTCTTCTTCTCATTCTTCTTTTCATTCTTCTTCTTCTTTTCATTCTTCTTTTCATTCTTTTCATTCTTCTTTTCATTCTTCTTTTCATTCTTCTTCTCATTCTTCTTCTTCTTTTCATTCTTCTTTTCATTCTTCTTCTCATTCTTCTTTTCATGAATAAGAAAAGAAGAATGAGAAGAATGAAAAGAAGAATGGAAAAGAAGAAGAAGAGGAATGAAAAGAAGAATGAGAAGAAGAATGAAAAGAAGAATGAAAAGAAGAATGAGAAGAATGAAAAGAAGAATGAGAAGAATGAAAAGAAGAATGAAAGAAGAAGAATGAAAAAGAAGAAGAAGAATGAAAAGAAGAAGAAGAAGAATGAAAAGAAGAATGAAAAGAAGAAGAAGAATGAAAAGAAGAAGAAGAAGAATGAAAAGAAGTAGAAGAATGAAAAGAAGAAGAAGAAGAAGAATGAAAAGAAGAATGAGAAGAATGAAAAGATTCTCTTCTTCTTCTTTTCATTCTTCTTTCATTCTTCTTCTTCTTTTCATTCTTCTTCTTCTTCTTTTCATTCTTCTTTTCATTCTTCTCATTCTTCTTTTCATTCTTCTCATTCTTCTTCTCATTCTTCTTTTCATTCTTCTTCTCATTCTTCTTTTCATTCTTCTTCTTCTTTTTATTCTTCTTTTCATTCTTCTCATTCTTCTTTTCATTCTTCTTTCATTCTTCTTCTCATTCTTCTTTTCATTCTTCTTCTTCTTTTCATTCTTCTTTTCATTCTTCTTCTCATTCTTCTTTTCATGAAGAAGAAAAGAAGAATGAAAAGAAGAATGAAAAGAAGAAGAATGAAAAGAAGAATGAGAAGAAGATTGAAAAGAAGAATGAAAAGAAGAATGAGAAGAATGAAAAGAAGAATGAGAAGAATGAAAAGAAGAATGAAAAGAAGAATGAAAAGAAGAAGAAGAAGAAGAATGAAAAGAAGAATAAGAATGAAAGAAGAATGAAAAGAAGAAGAATGAAAAAGAAGAAGAAGAATGAAAAGAAGAGAAGAAAGAAGGAGAAGAATGAAAAGAAGAAGAAGAAGAAGAATGAAAAGAAGAATGAGAAGAATGAAAAGAAGAAGAAGAAGAATGAAAAGAAGAATGAAAAGAAGAAGAAGAATGAAAAGAAGAAGAAGAATGAAAAGAAGAATGAGAAGAATGAAAAGATTCTTTTCATTCTTCTTTTAATTCTTCTTCTTCTTCTTTTCATTCTTCTTTTCATTCTTCTCATTCTTCTTTTCATTCTTCTTCTTCTTTTCATTCTTCTTCTTCTTTTCATTCTTCTTTTCATTCTTCTCATTCTTCTTTTCATTCTTCTTTTCATTCTTCTTCTCATTCTTCTTTTCATGAAGAAGAAAAGAAGAATGAGAAGAATGAAAAGAAGAATGAAAAGAAGAAGAAGAATGAACAGAAGAATGAGAAGAAGAATGAAAAGAAGAATGAAAAGAAGAATGAGAAGAATGAAAAGAAGAATGAAAAGAAGAAGTATTCCAGTACAGCAAAAAGTGTATCTGCAGAGAGCTCCGCTATTTCTGACAGTTCTCTGACAGTTCCTTCACATGTACAGCGGTTGAAACATTGTATCTATTTATTTCCGAATAAAAACATCTGTATCCTAAATGGAAACAAATAGATACAATGTTTCAACCGCTGTACATGTGAAGGAACTGTCAGAGAACTGTCAGAAATAGCGGAGCTCTCTGCAGGGACACTTTTGCCGGCTGATCGGGAAAAATCTGATTCGTGCACCCGAATTATGCAAATATTCGGATTCGACGCGAATCGAATTTTTCCTGAAATTCGAAAGGAATTCCACTTCGCCTGGTTCGATTCGTTCATCTCTATTGATAACACAAAAACACTATATGAGGTATTTTTAAACAATTTGGACTCATTTTATAGGTAGTGATTTTTAGACAATATCCAGGAATTACTAAGTATTCTAAATGCGGTCTTTTGGTTTTTCACTGATGTCATTAATATTTTTAATATATAAAAAATTTTTTTGATCCTAATAACTTATAATGAAATGATGTATGCAATATGTTTTTACTAGTATGGATATTGGCCCACAGAAAAATGACGTCCACTTCCCTGCATGTGTACATTGCACAATAACTATTGGATATACTGTTGAACTATGTTAGGTCTCTATAACAATTGGTCCATTATATAAGTTCCCCCTGATTACAGATAGATTTTTTGAATGTTAAAGGGAGGCGTTCTGTCCATAGACGCATCCCACAAGAATCCATTTAGTAATTGAACACTGCGCTCATGCATGCGCAGTGGGCAATAAAATAATCGCATGCCGGTCCACAAGAAAATGGCGCCTAAGTCCGCGCATGCACACAAATATACCAATCATCAGCAATATGGCGCCCTTCTGATTGAAACGGCGCCCAGTCTATAATCCAGATGCATTTTCTGGGAGCGCATCTATGTAGAAGAAGGAGGTATGCTCTCCTACATGCGCTCACTATGTGTCCATTACTTTAATGGTACTCAACGTGCTCGCGCATGCACAGTAGACATTTACATATGTTGGTGATCATATCCCCCCTTATGTATTATACATGGATATCATATCCCCCCTTATGTATTATACATGGAGATCATATCCCCCCTTATGTATTATACATGGAGATCATATCCCCCTTATGTATTATACATGGAGATCATATCCCCCCTTATGTATTATACATGGAGATCATATCCCCCTTATGTATTATACATGGAGATCATATCCCCCCTTATGTATTATACATGGAGATCATATCCCCCCTTATGTATTATACTTGGAGATCATATCCCCCCTTATGTATTATACATGGAGATCATATCCCCCCTTATGTATTATACATGGAGATCATATCCCCCCTTATGTATTATACATGGAGATCATATCATCTCTCCTTGTGTTATACATGGAGATCATATCCCCCCTTATGTATTATACATGGAGATCATATCCCCCCTTATGTATTATACATGGAGATCATATCCCCCCTTATGTATTATACATGGAGATCATATCCCCCCTTATGTATTATACATGGTGATCGTATCCCCCCCTTATGTATTATACATGGAGATCATATCCCCCCTTATGTATTATACATGGAGATCATATCCCCCCTTATGTATTATACATGGAGATCATATCCCCCTTATGTATTATACATGGTGATCATACCCCCCCTTATGTATTATACATGGTGATCATATCCCCCCTTATGTATTATACATGGTGATCATATCCCCCCCTTATGTATTATACATGGAGATCATATCCCCCCTTATGTATTATACATGGAGATCATATCCCCCCTTATGTATTATACATGGAGATCATATCCCCCTTATGTATTATACATGGTGATCATACCCCCCCTTATGTATTATACATGGTGATCATATCCCCCCTTATGTATTATACATGGTGATCATATCCCCCCTTATGTATTATACATGGAGATCATATCCCCCCTTATGTATTATACATGGAGATCATATCCCCCCTTATGTATTATACATGGAGATCATATCCCCCCTTATGTATTATACATGGTGATCATACCCCCCCTTATGTATTATACAAGCTGATGGATGAAGTAAAAGGCAGTTTACTAGGTAGAAGCAGGATAGGCTTCTATAAAAAGAGAGGTTTTCAGTTATCAACTAAAGGTGGATAGATTAGGGGATGGCCAGACAGATTGGGGTAGGGAGTTCCATAGGATGGGAGAACCTCGGGAGAAGTCCTGGAGACGAGCATGGGAGAAGGTGACACAGGAACTAGAGAGCAGAAGGTCTTGGAAGGATCGAAGAGAGCAGTTTGGTTGATATTTTGAGACCAGGTTGGTGATGTAGCTGGGGGCAGAGTTGTGGATGGCTTTGTAAGTTGTTGTTGCTAGTATTTTAAATTGTATTTGTTGGGCATTTTTTCATTTGTATCCATTTTGTTTGTTCATTTCTTTAGTGTTGTATTAAAAATAAAAGTGCACAATAAAAAAATAAAGCCGTTATTTCATTTGTAAATAAATTTGCACTGTTTTGTACCAGAGTCATCATTGTGGTGTATTTTTAAATGTGGCTAATGGTCAAATAAAATCTATAGTAACAATATTCTTGCAAGAAAATATAAACCAAAAGAAAGTGTTGTTTGTACTAAAAAAAACCTTTATGCATATTACTTTGTTATGTTAAACCAGAACGGCAACGGCATCTGATCACTACAAAACAAAAGCTCTAGTGCATTCATTTTTAATATTCAAAGCAAACTCACCCATCCCTCCGTGTCACCATGCTTTATTTTGTTGAAAAATCACTTTGAAAAACAGCCCATAGCATTTCTGGCAGTGGCCATCTTGAGTAAGGGCAGATGATTCATGCAGCATTTATTTCCTGGAATCCATCTGCCCTTAGCTCAGGCATGCAGGCAGGAGGGTGTGGTTAGCTGAGAAAGCCCCTCCTCCCTTCCTGAAGATTCCTGGGATGTATGACATTGTTTGTAAAGGTCTGGAAACCAGGAAGTAACTGAAGAAATGTGAAAAAGGTTTAAAACAAACAAATATGATATACGTTTTTATCTATTTACTAATGCTAGGAGCATAAGGATTAAAAATAGTCAGTGCTGACTGAGAGAGTGAAGTTCTGCTTTAAAGTGTTACTAAACCCACAACAGTACAATCAGTCTGTATATGCAGGAAAGCATGCTTGTTATACTCACTTTGGAACCTAAGGGGTTAATCCTTTGCATTGTGTAAAAAGGCTGTTTGATCCTGTCTTCTCAGATCCTCCTCTTCTTCCACAGTCCCCAATCCATCTGCTGATAGAACAGAGCCTTGAGGAAAAGCTGCACATGCTCAGTTTGGTGTGTATTGCTAGAGAGATTTTTTTTTTCTTGGGAGGGTGCATGTGGTCAGCACAGAGCCAATCAGCACTGTCCAGACAGAGGGTCAGGGGTCATAGGACAATCAGGGGAGAATAAAAACTCCTCCTACAAGCTGTAACCAGTGCTCTGCTGGACACTTATAGAAGTCACAAGACTGCTCTAAGTGATGATGAGAAAAGGTATTTAGTGGTTTATATTTACTAAAATAATTGCATTTCTATGTTGTGTGTACTGTGGGAGATCAGATATGGTGAATGCAGGATTCTGGGAGACCAGATATAGTGAATGCAGGGTCCGGGGAGACCAGATATAGTGAATGCAGGGTCCGGGGAGACCAGACATAGTGAATGCAGGGTCCGGGGAGACCAGATATAGTGAATGCAGGGTCCGGGGAGACCAGATATAGTGAATGCAGGGTCCGGGGAGACCAGATATAGTGAATGCAGGGTCCTGGGAGACCAGATATAGTGAATGCAGGGTCCGGGGAGACCAGATATAGTGAATGCAGGGTCCGGGGGGACCAGATATAGTGAATGCAGGGTCCGGGGGGACCAGATATAGTGAATGCAGGGTCCGGGGGGACCAGATATAGTGAATGCAAGGTCCGGGGGGACCAGATATAGTGAATGCAGGGTCTGGGGAGACCAGACATAGTGAATGCAGGGTCCTGGGAGACCAGACATAGTGAATGCAGGGTCCGGGGAGACCAGACATAGGGAATGCAGGGTCCTGGAAAACCAGACATAGTGAATGCAGGGTCCTGGGAGACCAGATATAGTGAATGCAGGGTCCGGGGGGGACCAGATATAGTGAATTCAGGGTCCGGGGGGACCATATATAGTGAATGCAGGGTCCGGGGGGACCAGATATAGTGAATGCAGGGTCCGGGAAGACCAGATATAGTGAATGCAGGGTCCGTAGAGACCAGATATAGTGAATGCAGGGTCCGTAGAGACCAGATATAGTGAATGCAGGGTCCTGGGAGACCAGACATAGTGAATGCAGGGTCCAGGGAGACCAGATATAGGGAATGCAGGGTCCGGGGAGACCAGATATAGTGAATGCAGGGTCCTGGGAGACCAGACATAGTGAATGCAGGGTCCTGGGAGACCAGACATAGTGAATGCAGGGTCCTGGGAGACCAGATATAGTGAATGCAGGGTCCTGGGAGACCAGATATAGTGAATGCAGGGTCCTGGGAGACCAGATATAGTGAATGCAGGGTTGCGGAGGGACCAGATATAGTGAATGCAGAGTCCGGGGAGACCAGATATAGTAAATGCAGGGGTTCTGGGAGACCAGATATAGTGAATGCAGGGTCCGAGGTTTAGTAACACTTCAAGACCTCTTTCGCACTGGATTTCCGTATGTCCATTTTTCATCTGTCTATTTATGGATGAAAAATGGATGTCCATGTATTTCTATGGACTAACGGATGTAAACAGATGATCATCCGTTTACATCTGTTAACCGCTTCCCGACCATCCTATACCAGAAATACTGCTACAGGACGGGTGCGCAAAATCACGTATATATACATGATTTTAGATCCGAGCATGTGCGACTCACATGCGATATACCGCACCGCACAAGTGTGAACCCAGGCTGAACTTAGACTACGTTTTCACTGAAGAAACAATTCCATAGCAGAAATGTAACCATTGCTCTGGTCCATAGGGGAGTACTGGTGTGAGAACTGAACTGGTTACAGGACAAGTAGGAACAATGGGGCAGCACAGTGGCTAAATGGTTAGCACTTCCACTTGGCAGTACTAGCATCATTGGTTCCAGCCACCTGCCTGGAGTTCCTATGTTCTCCCTGTGCCTGCGTGGGTTTCCTCCGGATACTCCAGTTTCCTCCCACACTCCAAAGACCTGCTGGTAGGTGAATTGGCTCCTGTCTAAATTGGCTCTAGTATGTGTATGTATGAATGTGAGTTAGGGAGCTTAGATTGTACACCCCTTGAGGGTTAGGGACTGATGTGAATGTACAATATATATGTAAAGTGCTGTGTAAATTGACAGTGCTATATAAGTCCCTGTAATTAAAAAAAAAAGCATTAGGTACAAGATATGTCAATTATAGTACCGGTAATTTTAAATGGCATTTATAGATCTGTGGTGACAGGAGAATCCAGATAGGTTATCTATTGTTTGAGCTCTATGTGGACTCTATAGGGATGGCCAACACTGGCACAATCATTCAACAAGGCAATGCGAACAGCAGTGATGTATGGCTACCCAGGAACCAATCAAATTGCAGCTTGCTCTGGTCAGATGAGAAATGGTGTTTTGTGGGTTCCTGCACATATTCTGTCCTACTGAACAAGCCTGCCGCGGGAGGAGTGACACCACCGCTGTTTTGTGTCATTGCACACAGCTTTTAGTTAGTAGAAAGCCCCGAAGAGCCATTCATGGACATGGTTGGCAGGACGCAGCGGTCCACTTCTCCGCGTACAGCTGGTCGCCTAATCAAGTGCACTCTTCCAGTGCTACACTCCTGACTGCCCCATGACCCGGCTGTATGTATGAAGACTCCCTCGCCAACAACATCTGTCATATCCCATTTCTGAATGTAGTCATAGCCAGAGAAAAAAAAAGATAGCATTCATTTCCTGTATTTCTAGAACACCAAATGCAGCAGTGCCAAGAGGGTACATCACATTTGTGATTAATCCTTGTCCCAAAGGAGCTTACAATCTAATCGTCTTATCACATGCAGTGGTGTATTTAGATTTTGTGCTGCCCTAGACAACACAAAAATTTTGCGCCCCACCCCCAATGAGAGCGAGAGAGTCAATAAGTGTGTGTATGTATATATGATAATCTCTGTTCCCCCCCCTTTCCCCCCTATATTCCCCCCCTCTCCCCACCTCTCTCTCTCCCCCTATCTTCCCCCCCTCTTTCGTCCCTCTCTCTCCCCTCTCTCTCCCCCCTCTCTCCCCCCTCTCTCTTCCCCCTCTCTCTCTTCCCTCTCTCTCTCCCTTCCCTCTCTCTCTCCCTTCCCTCTCACTCTCTCTTCCCCCTCTCCTCTCTCCCTCTTCCCCCCTCTCTCTCTCCCCCCTCTCTCTCTCCCCCCTCTCTCTCTTCCCTCTCTTTCTCCCCCCTCTCTCTTCCCCTCTCTCTCTCTTCCCTCTCTCTCTCTCTCTTCCCCTCTCTCTCTCTCTCTTCCCCCCTCTTCCCCTCTCTCTCTCCCCCTATCTCTCTCCCCCCCTCTCTCTCTTCCCCTCCCTCTCTCTCTTCCCCCTCCCTCTCTCTTCCCTCTCTCTCTTCCCCCCCTCTCTCTCTTCCCTGTCTTTCTTCCCCCCTCTCTCCCCCCCTCTCTTCCCGCTCTCTCTTCCATCTCTCTCTTCCCTCTCTTTCTTCCCCATCTCCCTCTTCCTCCTCTCTCGCTTCCCCCCTCCCCCTCCCCCCTCTCTCTCTTCCCCTCCCTCTCTTCCCTCTCCCTCTTTCCCCTCTCTCCCCCTCTCTCTTCCCATCCCTCTCTCTTCCCTCTCTATCTCTTCCCCCTCTCTCTCTTCCCTCTCTTTCTTCCCCCTCTCTCTTCCCCCTCTCTCTCTTCCCTCTCTTCCCCATCTCTCTCTTCCCCCTCTCTCTCTTCCCTCTCTCTCTTCCCCCTCTCTCTTCCCTCCCTTACTTCCCCCCCTCTCTCCCCTCTCCCCCCTTTATATTCCCCCCCTCTCTTCCCTCTCTCTCTTCCCTCTCTTCCCCCCCCCTCTCTCTCTTCCCCCTCTCCCCCCTCTCTCTCCTCCTCCCGCCCTCCATCTCCCCCCTCTTCCCTCCCTCTCTCTTCCCTCCCCCCACCCCCCCTCTCCCCT
>NW_028318847.1:6430000-6497622 GCF_062004578.1 Staurois parvus | reverse complement strand
AGAGGGGGGGAGCGGGGGGGGAGCAGGGGGAGAGAGGGGAGACCTTCGATTGTAATGAACTGATGTGAGTGTACAATATGTAAAGTACTGCAGAAATTGTTGGAGCTATATAAAATACTTGGACGTGTTTAGTACGGTGCAGACAGCACAGTTCCAGATGAGGAAAGCAGAGATTTCTTTGTAAGTGCATTCTGATTTCCACAACTGGCTGTCTGGAATCACAAGGACTGGAAGGACGGGAGGGGAAAACGCTAAACGTATGCAGCTGCAGCCTGTTTTAAGCTTTTTGTGGTCTTTTTTTTTTTTTTTTTTTTTTTTTTACAGGGATTACAAGAGTGTAGCATGGAAATAATCATTTATGGCTCTTGGTCATGAAGACATTGGGGTCCATCCGTCTGACCATGTTTTATGTTACACCCGGCTTTAGTCACAGTTTGTTTCTCCCAGCCGCCATTCAGATTCAGTGCTAGCTGGAAAGGTTTAACCACTTGCCCTCCAGAGGATTTACCCCTCTTCCTGACAAGGCCATTTTTTGCAATACGGCGCTGCGTTAACTTAACTGACAATTGCGCGGTCGGCGAACGCTATACATAAATAAAAATTATGTCCTTTTTCCCCCACAAATAGAGCTTTCTTTTGGTGGTTTTTGATCACCTGTTTTTTATTTTTTGCGGTATAAACAAAAAAAAAATTTTTTTTCAGTGTATTTTTTTTTTTTTACTTTTTGCCAAAAAACATATCCAGTAAAAAAAGTGCAGAAAAATACAAAGCAGCATGTCCTTGCTGGCAGGAGAGAGACCTGTGTTTACACACAGGTCTCTCCCGTCAGCTTTACCTGACGACCGCCGGGTGCAGGTGGGGAATCGCAGGCTGGGACCCGGTGATTGACACCCCTAGCCACCAACGGCAGAGTGAGTAGGGTGATACGCATGCGCCCCCTACCCGGAAATGCAATATATAGACGTGATTTTGTGCAGCCCTGCCGCCCTGTAGCAATAGTTCTACTATTCATTCTATTTATTTTGGTAGGATCCTGGAAAGCATTGCACCCCCAATCAGCAGATTGTGGGTGTAATGCAGGGCTCATGCAGACTGTCAGTATAAATTGTTTGCTTGTACCTCGTACAGGTAGGCAGTTACACACCGATAGGAAGAAGCAATGAACTACCACGGCACTCACTAGTGCCCTAGTAGTTCATTGAGAACTACAAGCTGCCAGCTCACACTCCCGTTCTTTTTAAATTGTGACAGTGGGTGCATGGAGAAGATCCCTGACTTGCTGATACAATGGGGGGGAAATCGGTGTGAGGCTGCAGGAGTGGGAACATGTTACATGTTCCACCCAAAAAACAGGTGGAACATGTTCCCAAAAGTGAAATCATCATTTAATACAAGCAGAGAGAGAGAGAGAAAAAGAGACAACTACACAACACAGATTCTTTAACCACTTCCAGACCGGACACTTTTACCCCCTTCCTGACCAGGGCAATTTTCAGCTTTCAGCGCTATCACACTTTGAATGACAATTGCGCAGTCATGCAACACTGTACCCAAATTAATTTTTTACCATTTTTTTGAGACAGATAAAGCTTTATTTTGGTGGTATTTATTCACCACTGGGATTTTTATTTTTTTTTGCTATGTAATGAAAAAGTCCAAATATTTTGAACAAAAGTGTTTTTTTTTTTATAAAATTTTGCAAATAAATAATATTTCATCATACATCTTTGCCAAAATGTATTCCGTTATCTTTTTAGCAAAAAAACAAAATTAGTTTATAACCAAAAATTATAATTTTTAAACATTTTTTTTTACATTTTTATTTTATTTTTTTATATTATTTTTTTTTTTTTTTTTTTTTACATACTGTCACCCTAGCAGTACAGTGTCACCATGGTGACACTGTACTACTTGTGGGGGGTGATGAAGATTTTTTTTTTTTGTACCGATTGCTTTTATACCCATATAGGATGTAAAAGCAATCATTTCTCTTTCTCTCTGTGTGCATTCCTGCACTCATTGAGAAATACTGAGTGAGCTGTGATTGGTCACAGCTTGTCACATGGTACAAGGCTGTTGTGAATAGCCCCATGTGACCTCTGTGATCATTCACAGAATTCACACGTAGTAAGCAATGATGTCACAAGTGACATCTTGCTTACTACTTTGCATGTGATCACTGATTGGCCAATCAGTGATCACATGATCGGGACCTCGTACAGAGGTCCCGTCCAACTATCGGTGTTTCACTGTGTCCGGAGGACACAGCGGGCACCGGATTGCGGTGCTGCGCGCTCGCAGGGAGCGCGCACAAGCAGGGTGCGGGGAGGCCGTTTATAGACGGCCACCCGACCCTGCACTGCCACCGTCCGGCCGTTTATATACAACGGCCGGTCGGGAAGTGGTTAAGCAGACCCAAACACCCCATAGTTAAGGAGGCCTCTAAAATCCAGGGACAATGCATTACAAAAATATAAGATGAAGGTGAACTATCTCAACTCACTAACTGTAGCATACCTGCAGTGTTTGCCAGATAGCACAAGAAGTTCACTCACTGGCTTGACTTGTTCCCTAAAAACTCCTTTTTAACATGTAAGTCTATGCTAGGTAAAGATGAACACACTTTACAGAAAGTTTGCAGTAAATAAATAAAAATGTACCCATGAGCAGGATCCAAGGCTATGGCTCTGGGCTGATCCAGATCTTGCCAAAAGAGGACTTTTCTTAATGTGCCATTGAGGTTAGCAACCTCTATCCGGTTGGTTTCAGAGTCCGTCCAATAAAGTTTCTTGCCAATCCAGTCACAAGCCAGACCATCTGGGGACACCAGGCCAGAGATGATGACATGTTGCAAGCTCTTGCTCTGATTATATGAGATTCCCTTTATCGACTCTTCACTGACATCGGTCCAATAGATGAGCCCTTGAGAATAAAAAAAGTCCACAGCCGCTGCATCTTCCAAGCCACTCACCACTACTGTGGAATCCAATTTTGTGCCACCAGCATCAACTAATCTGACATCTCGACGATTGGCAAACAACAATAATGGAGATGCTGAAAAGATAAAGAACAAGCACATATCAGATTTGTTAGCCATTAAATTAAACGGCAGCTCTAAACCCATTCACTAAAACCCTATGTGAACTTTACAAGTTAGTGTCATTTCTAAAGTTTCTTTCAAATTTTAAAAACATGCAGCTTTCATTATAATATCGGATGATCCTGCCATAAAAGTAACGTTTAGGCACCAACTGCTGGGGTGACAACAGTCTTCAATTTTTTGCCTGTGTTTCACCATGTCACATGATTCAGTGGTGACTACAAGCAGCCATGGTGACACTCATTGTGCAATCATGGTTCACCATCATTATTAGAAAACTGCCCATGACCTTTATCCCTGAATGTCTATAAACGCTGGTACCACTCAGTACAGTGTCCAGCCACAGATTGCCATAAACGTTGACACTATGCCTGCAGTGTGGCTGGCACTAAAATGCTGCAGGAGGATGTTCAGGTCACATCAGTTTGAACATCTGTCAGTAGATCTAGAAGGATGACTTCATTTTATATCAACTTACATCCATTTATATATAAAACACAAAAAACCTGCACTTGGATGTAACCACACTCTAAATTCAAGAAAGCATTAGAGTAAGAAAAAGCAGCTTGCACACAAAAGGCAAATTTAAAAGTGAATAACAAAATGCATTAAAATATCAACATATCAAGTCCAAATAAATCCTCAAATAAAAGACAGGTTGCAGGAGAAGATTCTGGTATCATAAACCGTCACCAAACACACAAATAAATAAGCCCCTTACCGGACGTTTAGACTGTATAATATTGGTCAATATGCGCAGTACATAAGGAATCAATGAGACAGGTAATTTTTCACCAAAAATCCTCCTTAAAAAGGTGATGAAATGTTTCAAACCGAAAATATGGCTGCCGTCCTTCCAGAACGTGGTGACGTCACACGCCGAAGCTCCAGCCAACGCGTTTCGTCATCAGGGGCCAAATTTTCGGTTTGAAATATTTCACATTCAATGTTGGTTGTTTTAATGTTTGATGTATGTGGATCCTTTATTAAATTTGTCAAAACATTACTGAAATACTACACTATGAGTTGCTTTTGTTTTATATCCCTTATTTGAATATTGGATAGGAATTTTTACAGCTTTTGAAGATCTTTAAAGAGGAGTATTCATCACCTTAAGGAGAATTCTTAGTGAAAAATTACCTGCCTCACTGATTCCTTATGTACTGGGCATATTGACCGATATTACACGGTCTGAGCGTCCGGTAAAGGGCTTATTTATTCGGGTGTTTGCTGACAGTTTATGATGCCAGAATCTTCTCCTGCAACCTGTCTCATTTATTTGAGGATTTATTTGGGCTTTTATGTTGATATTTTAATGCATTATTGATTAGCGCTGCATTTTTGTTATTTACATACATTTATGTCCAATCTTTTCTGCGAACAAACGTACTCGGAAGTAAGCACATGTAAATTGACAAATGTCTGTTTACATCCGCCCACCCCTAAAACACACATTGTGGCTTAGTCTGGATCCATCTGTAAAACTGAACATCCAGGTGAACGGACCAATGCAGCTAAAGAATAGCTGTACATCCCAAGGCCATCTAAGGTCTATGGCAAAGGTGTCAAACTGCGGCCCTCCAGCCGTTGAGAAACTACAAGTACCATCATGTCTCTGCCTTTGGGAGTAATGCTTTCAACTGTCAGTCCTGCAATGCCTCATGGGATTTGTAGTTCCGCAACAGCTGGGACACGGTTTGACACCCTTGGTCTATGGGCAGCCTGAACAGCAAATGGAATTTTTGAACAAGAGATCAGCTGTGTAGGAAATGAGTGTCAGCTTCAAAGCATCTGAGGAAATGTTAAATTGACTCGGTATTTGCAAGCTCTTCATCATACCTTCAACCAGGGCTTTTTGCTCAGAGAGTAGGTACAGGAACTTCCCCTTCTGAATTACTTGTTGTCTCCGGCCCCTATTCACCTCTGAGCACTGTCCCTTGGTTCCACCCCCTATGCACCTCCCAGTACTGCTACTTTGAGAGAATAAAGAATCAGGGATCATTTTGTGGTGCTAAGTAATTTGTATGGAATTTGGTAATGATAAAAGCAGTAAAGTAGATCCCCTGCAGCCAGCAGCAATAGACCCCCCCCCCCTTCCTCCCCAAGCAACAATGGACTCCTGCAACAAAATACCACCCAAACAATAGACCCAGAAACAGCAACAACAGATCTCACAGCAGCCAGCACCAACAGACTCTCCAGCTGCCAGCAACAAGAGACCCCTCCCCTCCACTAGTAGATCCCTTCCAGCAACAGTGGACCCCCAGCAACAATAGATCCACCAAAAGCAACAATAGACCACCATGCAAAAAATAGATCCCCCTGTAGTGACGATAGAACCCTCTGCAAACCAGGATCAATAGACCTTACTGTGTACATCCAGCACCCCTTGCCATTATATACATTCAGTGCTGGAGGTGCCGGAACTGTATTCCCCCACATTGCCTCTAAAAGAAAAGAAAAAAAAAGCTCTGCCTTCATAAGTTAAAGGATAAGTTCACCTTTGGGAACATGTCACATGTTCCACCTGTTTTTAGGGTGGAATATGTAACATATTCCCAACACTGCAGCCGCTGCCTGATCCCCCCCCCCCCCCCTCCTTGTGACAGAAGTATAGCAGACATCCCCTGTACTATTATTCAGAATGTATCTAGCGCCAACAGTTTACACAGTGCTTTACTAGCGGTCAGTTTTTTATTGCTCAACGCGGCCGTGTCATTCATTCACAGAGTTCTGTGAATTAACTACAAATCCCAGCAGTCTTAGCAGCTGTCAACTTGCAGCCCTCAATGAACTACCACAGCATTATGGAGTACCGTAGTAGTTCATGGATTCTTCCTGTCCATATATCTCCTTGTCCGAACATCCCGTAAGGTAAAGCAGATATACTGACAGGTCAGACTATGCCTGTATCATCTAGAGTTTATAGCCAGCTGACCAATCACTATCTTTACAATTCGGTCATAAACCCTTTTGCCATAGACACACCAACTTCTTTATCCTGTACACATGGTGTGTGTAACTAATTACTTAAGCAGGTAGACAGGTGAAAATAAAGTTGGATTAATTTTAATTTTTTTTTTTAATATGAGCGCTTAGACTGCTGTCCCGTACACACAAAGAGAGCGTTGGACAAATGATCGTCCATTTTTTATTTTTTTTTTTGCATGCTAGTCTCATCTCGAAAATGAAGAGGTTACTGGAGTTATGAAAATTCTCGTACAACAGAATACAACTTCGGAAGTGCAGTAATGTCTTGTATTCTTTCGTTTCCAGACATGCGTGGTCTTGGTCTCTCAATTTTTTGAGCACGAATACTGAACTGATTTAACGAAAATAGTTATCTTACGAGAAAAGGTTTCATGCTTGTCCATTTGGATATTGTCGCATGAACTGTTGTGATCAGCTGTGTACTAAATCAGATTATCATAAATCCCTACGAAAGTGATTTTTTTGTCCAATTTTCTCATTGTGTGTACGGGGCATAAACCCAGTGGATGGGGCGAAACGTGGCAGTGGGTGTGGCCTGGGCAGAGCTGGGCTATGGTTGCTTCTACTATAGTGATTGTTGGGTCCTGATGGTGTGCAGCACTTGGGGTAGTTTCTTTCTTTTGTACTGCAAGTTTTGGGGAAAAAAAACAATTTACAACTCTCTTAACCATTTGCCGTCCGCTGTATATAAACGACCAGACGGTGGCAGTGCAGCAGTGGGTTACCATTCATAAATGGCACCTGCCATTTTGGATTGTGCGTGCTCCCTGGGAACACGCGACACCACGATCTCTGTATGGGACCTCTGCGAGGTCCCAATCAGTGATCACATGAAGAGTAGTAAGCAAGAGGTCACTTCTGACATCATTGCTTACTATGTGTGAAATCTGTGAATGATCACAGAGGTCACATAGTACAAGGCTATTCACAACAGCCTTGTACCATGTGAAAAGCTGTGACCAATCACAGCTCACACAGTATTTCTCAATGGCTGCAAGAATGCAGCCAGAGAGGAGAAATGATTGCTTTTACAGCCTATATGGGTGTAAAAAAAAAAAAAAAAAAAATATCATCATCCCTCACAAGTAGTACAGTGTCACTATGGTGACACTGTACTGCTAGGGTGACAGTATTTAAAAAACAAAAAAACAAATACAAATAAAAAAATGTAAAATAAATTATAATTTTTGATTATAAACTAATTTGGGTTATTTTTTTTTTACTAAAAAGATAACTAAATAAATTTTGTCCAAGATTTATGAAGAAAGATTATTTATCCCAGCCACAGCACTCCCTGCCTGGAGTTTGCATGTTCTCCCTGTGCCTGCGTGGGTTTCCTCCGGGTACTCCGGCTTCCTCCATGCTGGTAGGTTAATTGGATCCTGTCTAAATTGGCCCTAGTATATGTATGAATGCGAGTTAGGGACCTTAGATTGCACACCCCTTGAGGGTTAGGGACTGATGTGAATGTAATATATATATATATATATATATATACACACATACATACATATACATACATACATATACACACACATATATAGCGCTGCCTAAATTGACGGCGCTATATAAGTACCTTAAATAAAGACTTGCATATTTTTATAAGAAAAACACTTTTTTTCAGCATTTTTGGACTTTCATTTATATAGCAAAAAAAATAAAACTCCCAGTGGTGAATAAATACCACCAAAATAAAGTTTTATCTGTCTCAAAAAATGCTAAAAAATTCATATGGGTACAGTGTTGCATGACTGTGCAATTGTCAAAGTGCGACAGCGCTGAAAGCTGCAAATTGGCCTGGAAAGGAAAGGGGTAAAAGTGTCTGGACATGAAGTGGTTAAGAGGTCAAAATGTTGACAATGGCCGCAATACATCTGTAAAGAATAATCGATGAAATGATCCTCTCCGATGCCTTACAAGGTCACTGGGCCACACCGAAACATACACAAATGATCTCAAGGATTTTAAATGATTCAGTCTAATTATGGATATCCAAACAAGGATGCCACAGCACCACTTCAAAGCATGCCAAGGCAAACGGCAAAATAAAGCACACGACTTCTCGATGATCGGTATTGTTTACATAATATTGTACCTGTCAGGCTGCATCAGTACAAGATACAACCGCCGAGAGTTCACCTAGGGATTCAAATACTGTTCTATGAAATCGCACGGCACAAAACAAAAACTCCAAAACAAGTGGCAGGCAAATGAAAAACGTAAAAGCAGCAAGGCCTTGGCTGTTCTCCCAAACAAGCATGTGCAAAGGGCTGAGAATCAGACATCTGTATGAAGCAAATGTTTTCCACCATCATATGGAAGCCAGAGTATGAACGCAGGACAGAACGTGACAATACTGACGCATGGAGAACAAGTCCGGAATTCCAAAAACAACCAACAATAGACATGCAAAAGGGAACATGTTCAGCCTAGACAAGGAGGATAAAGACGGAAGCAGCGCAGCACTTTAACTACAACACTATTCCAGTGCAGCCAAACTAGATTTTCCTGAGCTCAGCCTGTTACAGCTGTTACTTTTTACAATGTGTCAGTCATGCTCGGCCCATCCTGTTTAACAGCAAAGAAAAGATGTACAGCTTATATAAAAGAATACATAGAACAAGTTTGTATTTGCTTTTCACCAGATAAGCCTCATTGCTATACAATTGTATTTCTTTTGTTTTCTCCTTGAAAAAAAAGCAGCTGTTGATCTGGCAAAGGATTTGTATATCTGTCCATCCAGTCTTGTGATTAACACAGCTTTGCCACACAGCACAGTCCCATTTGGCAGCACAGGGTTTTCAATTTTTCTCTGTACAGAAAGGCAGAACTCCAATATAACTGAATAAAAAATATGCATTTCTGAGCGATCATCCGATAATCTGATCATCAGTACACAGCTTTCGAGAGCCCATCCCAACAGCTAATGCAGAATTATCTGAAGGACCAAGCATGAAAATTGTTCTCATAAGATAACAGAAAGAACGATTTACGTTTAAGCAGTACAGTGTTCGTCCATATAAAAATCGAGTGACCAAGACCTCGCATGTGGTACAATACAATCATTGCGGGAGTTCTATTCTAACGAGAATTTTTGTAAATTTAGTAACCTATTAATTTTGATATGAGACTAGAATGCAAAAAATAAATAAACCATCCAATGTTCTCAACGTGCGAATGAGTCTTAAAGCCAACCAACCCTGCTACTGGTTTTTCTTTTGTACCATATACTCAGGGGTTAAAATTTCGAGTCCAGACCTACTAGCCGGTCACAAAACTTACTCTCCACCAGTTGCCCCACCCAACCTTGCCCAGGTCTGCCCCCAAACCCACCCCTGCCCCAAACCCCACCCCCAAACCACGCCCCCTTAAAGCTTATGAAATTCAATTTTTCTTTAGAAGAGTCCAAAATATAAAACTGTACACAGTAATGTATATCCCAGCTCCCCTGTACTCCATGATAGTGATATGACATGTATACAGTAATGTATATCCCAGCTCCCCTGTACTCCATGATAGTGATATGACATGTATACAGTAATGTATATCCCAGCTCCCCTGTACTCCATTATAGTGATATGACATGTATACAGTAATGTATATCCCAGTTCCCCTGTACTCCATGATAGTGATATGACATGTATACAGTAATGTATATCCCAGCTCCCCTGTACTCCATTATAGTGATATGACATGTATACAGTAATGTATATCCCAGCTCCCCTGTACTCCATTATAGTGATATGACATGTATACAGTAATGTATATCCCAGCTCCCCTGTACTCCATTATAGTGATATGACGTGTATACAGTAATGTATATCCCAGCTCCCCTGTACTCCATTATAGTGATATGACATGTATACAGGATGTATATCCCAGCTCCACTGTACTCCATTATAGTGATATGACATGTATACAGTAATGTATATCCCCCCTCCCCTGTACTCCATTATAGTGATATGACAAGTATACAGTAATGTATACCCCCCCTCCCCTGTACTCCATTATAGTGATATGACAAGTATACAGTAATGTATATCTCAGCTCCCCTGTACTCCATTATAGTGATATGACATGTATACAGTAATGTATATCCCAGCTCCCCTGTACTCCATTATAGTGACATGACATGTACACAGTAATGTATATCCCAGCTCCCCTGTACTCCATTATAGTGATATGACATGTATACAGTAATGTATATCCCAGCTCCCCTGTACTCCATTATAGTGATATGACATGTATACAGTAATGTATATCCCCCTCCCCTGTACTCCATTATAGTGATATGACATGTATACAGCTCTCCTGTACTCCATTATAGTGGTATGACATGTATACAGTAATGTACAGTCATGGCCGAAATTGTTGGCACCCTTGATATTTTTCCTGAAAATCAAGTATTTCACACAAAAAAGGTATTGCATTAACACATGTTTTGCTATACACATGTTTATTCCCTTTGTATGTATTGGAACAAATATAAAACAGAGGCAGAAAAGCAAATATGACATAATGTCACACAAAACCCCAAAAATGGGCTGGACAAAAGTATTGGCACCCTTAACTTAATATTTGGTTGCACACCCTTTGGAAAACATAACTGAAATCAGTCGCTTCCTATAACCATCAATAAGCTTCTGACACCTCTCACCCGGAATTTTGGACCACTCTTCCTTTGCAAACAGCTCCAGGTCTCTCTTATTGGAAGGACACCTTTTCCCAACAGCAATTTTAAGATCTCTCCACAGGTGTTCAATGGGATTTAGATCTGGGCTCATTGCTGGCCACTTCAGAACTCTCCAGCGCTTCTTTGCCATCCATTTCTGAGTGCTTTTTGACGTATGTTTGGGGTCATTGTCCTGCTGGAAGACCCAGGATCTTGGACGCAAACCCAGCTTTCTGACACTGGGCCCTACAGTGCGACCCAAAATCCTTTGGTAATCCTCAGATTTCATGATGCCTTGCACACAGTCAAGGCACCCAGTGCCAGAGGCAGCAAAACAACCCCAAAACATCATTGAACCTCCACCATATTTTACCGTAGGTACTGTGTTTTGTTCTTTGTAGGCCTCATTCCGTTTTCGGTAAACAGTAGAATGATGTGCTTTACCGAAAAGCTCTATCTTGGTCTCATCTGTCCACAAGACGTTTTCCCAGAAGGCTTTTGGCTTACTCAAGTACATTTTGGCAAACTGTAGTCTTGCTTTTTTATGTCTCTGTGTCAGCAGTGGGGTCCTCCTGGGTCTCCTGCCATAGCGTTTCATTTCATTTAAATGTCGACGGATAGTTCGCGCTGACACTGATGCTCCCTGAGCCTGCAGGACAGCTTGAATGTCTTTGGAACATGTTTGGGGCTGCTTATCCACCATCCGGACTATTCTGCGTTGCAATCTTTCATCAATTTTCCTCATCCGTCCACGACCAGGGAGATTAGCTACAGTGCCATGGGTTGCAAACTTCTTGATAATGTTGCGCACTGTGGACAAAGGCAAATCTAGTTCTCTGGAGATGGACTTGTAACCTTGAGATTGTTGATATTTTGCCACAATTTTGGTTCTCAGGTCCTCAGACAGTTCTCGTCTCCTCTTTCTGTTGTCCATGCTTAGTGTGGCACAGACAGACACACAATGCAAAGGTTAAGTGAACGTCTCTCCTTTTTATCTGCTTTCAGGTGTGATTTCTATATTGCCCACACCTGTTACTTGCCCCAGGTGAGTTTACAGGAGCATCACATGCTTGTAACATTCTTATTTATCCGCAGTTGTGAAAGGGTGCCAATACTTTTGTCCAGCCCATTTTTGGAGGTTTGTGTGACATTATGTCGAATTTGCTTTCTTTCCTCCCTTTTTTTGTTTTGTCCCAATACACACAAAGGGAATAAACATGTGTATAGCAAAACATGTGTTAATGCAATACGTTTCGTGAGAAATACATGATTTCCTGGAGAAATATCAAGGGTGCCAACAATTTCGGCCATGACTGTATATCCCAGCTCCCCTGTACTCCATTATAGTGATATGACGTGTATACAGTAATGTATATCCCCCTCCCCTGTACTCCATTATAGTGATATGACATGTATAGAGTAATGTATATGCCAGCTCCCCTGTATTCCATTATAATATGACATGTATACAGTAATGTATATCCCCCTCCCCTGTACTCCATTATAGTGATATGACATGTATACAGCTCTCCTGTACTCCATTATAGTGGTATGACATGTATACAGTAATGTATACCCCAGCTCCCCTGTACTCCATTATAGTGATATGACATGTATACAGTAATATATATCCCAGCTCCCCTGTACTCCATTAGAGTGATATGACGTGTATACAGTAATGTATATCCCCCTCCCCTGTACTCCATTATAGTGATATGACATGTATAGAGTAATGTATATGCCAGCTCTCCTGTACTCCATTATAGTGATATGACATGTATACAGTAATGTATATCCCCCCCTCCCCTGTACCCTATTATAATGATATGACATGTATACAGTAATGTATATCCCAGCTCCCCTGTACTCCATTATAGTGATATGACATGTATACAGTAATGTATATCCCCCTCCCCTGTACTCCATTATAGTGATATGACATGTATACAGCTCTCCTGTACTCCATTATAGTGATATGACATGTATACAGCTCTCCTGTACTCCATTATAGTGATATGACATGTATACAGCTCTCCTGTACTCCATTATAGTGATATGACATGTATACAGTATGTATATCCCAGCTCCCCTGTACTCCATTATAGTGATATGACATGTACACAGTAATGTATATCCCAGCTCCCCTGTACTCCATTATAGTGATATAACATGTACACAGTAATGTATATCCCCCTCCCCTGTACTCCATTATAGTGATATGACATGTATGCAGTACTTACTCCTAGTCCTTCGAAGTCCCCCGCAGCAGTGGAGAGGGTGTCTCCTCTCAGCGGAGGAGAGCGGACCTCTCCTGCACCTGTCCCCTCAGCGGCGGTGCCGCAGAAGCCGGAAGCCAGAACTTGGCTTCACAATGAGGCTTGGAGTGCAGGTGCAGTCACTCCATGCTTTATCTGTGCTCGCCACAGAGGAACTTCTCCTCGCATTTGGCGAGCGACTTTTTCAAGCCCCGATATACTTATTTATTCTTCTGTAGTCTGATTACGTCACATGTCCTTCAGTGGAAATCGCCCTTCCTGGACTGAGTGGTGTGAGCCCAGAGTCATGACATACCTCTGTTGTCCGCAGCATCCTGGATTTGCAGCAAATATGCTGAATGAAAGACTGTTGCTCAGCCTGGAAGGGAAAGGACAGAGCTGAACAGAAGAAGGTGGAGGGGACAACGCTGCATCATAGAGACAATAAGTAGTCCTTGGATACATTTTTATTATTTTTTTTTAGTTTGGTGGGGGCAGGAAATTTAAATAAAAACAATTCACAAGTTCCACCTTAAGGCTGATTTCACACTGATCCGCTTTTCATACGTTCTTCAGTTTAAAAAAAAGCAGAAGAGCGGAAGAAAACTTCATCCCTTTAAAGTGGTTGTAGAGGCTGAAGGTTTTTTATCTTTTACGCATGAAGGTAATGAAAACTTCTGTGTGCAGCAGCTCCTACTTACCTGAGCCTCAGTGCGATCCAGCAATGTGAATGACAGCTTCGGCTGTCACGGGTCTCTACTTCCTCATTAGCAAAAACAGCAAGCTGTCAATCACAGCCAGTTAGCCAATGAAGAAAGACGGGGTGGGGCCAAGCCGCAGCTCTGTGTGGACATAAGAGCAGTGGGTGCCCCCATAGTAAGCTGCTTGCTGTGGGGACACCGGACAGACAGAAGGAGTCAGGAGAGACTGCAGGTGACCCGAGGAGGATCCAGGCTGCTCTGTGCAAAACCACTTCCCACAGCAGGTAAGTATAGACATGTTTGTTATTTTATATTAAAAAAAAATTAACCTTTAGAATCACTTTAAACCCTTGTGGTTCTCTAAACACTGATTCACTGCGCTTCATTTGCAGTGAAAAAATCCTAAAATCCTGCTTGCTGCATTTTTGGTGCAGGTTTGTTCAGGCAAAAAAAACGCATTAAAAAAAAACACACCCCTCCACTGAAATGAATGAAAAGCGCATAAAAAAAAAAAAAAAAAACACAATGCACCTGTGGGAAGTGCTTTGTCCAGTGGGGAAAAACTATGCAAACGCATATGCATTTTTGCTGAGTTTAAGCAGAGCAGTGTGAAGGTAGCCTATGGAACACATCCCCCTACACTTGTTAACACATTTCAAAATAACCAAATGGCTCCTTGTGCCAATTTACCCTCTCCAAGCCTAATGATCCAGGCAGAAGTTTGTGTCCGTCCGTCCCCCCCCTTCTCTGCCTGTATTTCACAGGCCCCAAAAAGCTGCAGGACCATTCACATGTGCAGTGGGAAGTCAGCTATGAAGGCGCAAGGGATCACCGCCGGCTTCCCACAGTTTGCATGGCGGCGCCTGGGGACCCGAAGACCAGCAAAAAAATAGTCCGAGTGAGGACAGTGCTGGATACCTGAGTAGGTAAGTGTCCTTAAGTGCTGACCTAATTTTCGGAGGATGGCTGAAGAACCATATTGATTTGTAGGAGCTGCTCGCATGAATTTCTGCATTCAAGGAGCAACAGGCTAAAGCTGTAGGCTGGTAATCGTACATCCGAACGTTTACTTGTGTACAGAGACAGACGAACACTCCTTTTTTTATGGTGTACAGTCCTCTGTGCCCTTTGCAGGCTGCAGAAGTAAACTTGAGAGCAGAGGTGGACTGACCATTCGAGCACTGCCCAGGATCAGTAGGGGGCCCGATGAAATGCCCCGTTACCTTTTATATGCTTTTTTGGGTGTGCTTTGAGTGTTCGCAAGGACACAGGGGCCCTATGATCCCCTATTACCCGGGGGCCCGATGAGTTGTCAGTCCACCCCTGATTGAGAGTCCTCTTGATGACAGTTAGGTGAAGCCAAGTCAAAATTTACAGCAAGGAGATCTCGCCCCTCGTATGCTCATAAGATTTGTAAAGCTGGTAATATTCGTATTCGGTAAATTCAAAATCTAAGAGCCAATTAGAAAAAGAATGTTTCGAAAGTTATATAAACCTATTTCTCATTGTGAATCTAAGTTTCAGCAACGTTCGCAATAAAACTCTTAACAAGCATCTCCTAGTCAGACAAGTTTTAAAGACAACAGGCTGGGGACATCGAAAATACAGTTTGTTCTAACCACAAAAACAAAACACGAGTAGGCCGCTCAACTGGCAAACAAAGCATAGAAATGTGACAATTAGGGAGACGTTCTAAAAGACTGAAGTAAAGAACAGTTGGCAAAACGGTTTCCCTCATCAAATCCAAAAGGGTGCTAAAAAGTCTGTAGCTGAAACTTTTTTTTTTTTTTTTTTTGTCTCAGATGGAGAGGGGAAAGGTGAAAATGTATGAACACTCTTCTCTCTTGGTGCTCGCCTAGAATGCCAAAGCCTCCTTACAGAGCTAGAGAGACCACTTACCTGCGTGGGTTTCCTCTGGGTACTCCGGTGTCCTCCTACACTCCAAAGACATTCTGGCAGGTTAACTGGATCCTGTCTAAATTGGCCCTAGTATGCATATATATGAATGTAAGTTAGGGACTTTAATTTGCACGCCCCTTGAGGGTTAGGGACTGATGTGAATGTACAATATATATGTAAAGCGCTGCGTAAATTGGCAGCCCTATATAAATACCTGTAATAAATAAACAAATAATCAATGTAGCCTCCCTAGCGGTCTGATTATGTCAGTATTTCTGTGCTCAAAGCGGTACATTCTTTTGCATGGAAATATATATTTTTTTTTATTGTAGGCCTGTAATTTTTAGGAATAACTCACTGAAATCTGTCCGAACAAGAGTCTAGTAAACATCCCGGGTATGTTAAAATTTGAAACACGAAATCATAAATTATAATTTAATAAATAATCATAAAAAATAATATAATAATAAATTGAATTCAATAATATAATCAAACCAAAAACACTGAAATTTGAAAGAGCGCCAAGTTCGCACATCACTGAGCAAAGTCGCAAAATCGTTTTCAGTGTCTGATGAACGAATTTCCCCACGAATCATTATCACTCAATTCTGCAAGTAGTTTCAATTTACTATCGCTGTTCTCTAACTGGTCTAAAACCACTTTTGACCTAAAGGGACGCTTTTTGGACACCATGGACATTTCTCAGTTTCAAGGCAGAAAATGGTAAAAATGTAGGCAGGGCACAGGAGAAAGCACTCGGGACAAAATGTATGTGAAATGCTTTGATACAGTAATGTTTTACTATGTGATTTTAGTGTATTTAGTGAATGTCAATTTTTCACAGTTTTAAATTTCCTGCCGTTCCGTCCCCGTACGTCCTGACGTCGTAGGAAACAGAACAGAGAAGACAGATGCCGGCATTGGCTGGAGGACATTGCCGGGGACACTGCAGGAGGGACAACGTGGGAGCGCAGGACAAGGTAAGTGCAGAAGGGATCCCGGAGCAATGCTGCATGGTATTCCCGAGTGTAGCTCGGGGTTACCGCTTGTGGTGCTGAAACTTTACCCCGAGCTACACTCGGGAATACCTCCAGGGACCTATATTATGGTAATTTTGTCTTATCCGCTAATATCCCCATTCACAACCTACTTACAGAGTAAAGTATAGGATGCCACACTAGCGGGAAGAATACATATAAATACCACCTTTGGGTAGCTGTAAGATAGCTGTCAACCTTTGGCAGCCCAATAGACCCCTCTTACTTGAGTGTTGCACAAAGCATGCCACAGTACAGTATCTCCAGTGTGGGATTGCTCCCATTCTTGGTGCAAATGCGTGATACTTAAAGCAGACTAACTTGGTCTCTGCACCCTGGCATCATCACATACAATGCAGGTCACTGAAATCTGCATTGTACTTGGTGGGGGCAAGTATGCTTACCTGGCCAGGAGTGGCTGAGGACCATCCGTCCTACTGGAGTGTGGAATAGGAAGAGTATTGCTCCTTATTCCAGCATCCCTAGAAACAGCAAGCATTAGGTTAGTTCACCTTCATACCCCCACCCCCCATCCCCACTGCACCTTGGATAGTTATCTTCCATTGCCTAAGATATCCCATCAGTCCAGGTATTTGAAAACCACTCTCTTCTATACCCTAAGGGCTGGTTCACACTTGACTAATTTCTAACTCTTGCCAAACGCCCCTATAACATTTGACAGGCGTTTGGGAAGCATTTTTAACTCTTCTCAAATGCTCCCCAAATGCCCTATGCGCAATTTTGAGGCATTTGATAGGAGTTTTCCAAGCGTTAAAACCGCACCAAAAACGCCTATAATGAAGTTAATGGTATTAACGCTTCGCAAACGCCTCGTAGCCACCCCCAAAACGCCTGCCAGGCGTTTGAGGAGCGTCACCATAGACTTGAATGGGAGGCTTCAACTTCTCCTGACTTGACATGAGGCATCAATTTTGCCGTGACACGACGCTAACACATCAGTGTGAACAGCACTGTGTGCTGTCATGTGTCGAATTTTCATAGGAGTTTGAGGAGCGTTAAAAATGCTTCCCAAATGCCTAACACCTGCTAACAAAGCTAGTGTGAACTGAGCCTTATTTCTTCCAGGAGGAAGGCTGTGTAACATCATAATGCTTGCAATGGTGAGCAAGTATGGGTCAGCAATGGCACGCAGCCGAGCATTAAGTTGTAAAATATGGCAAGTGCGGCAGGAACAGATGGTGTTGGTCATGGGGGATGGCTTGGGTTGGATGAGTATAGTGAGTTAGTTCGCCTTTTCATTTTTTGTGAAAAGATGAACGAACCCTTTAAAAACCACAACTGTAAAATCAGTCCATATATGCAGTAAAGCATGCTTCTTCTACTCACTGTGGACCTAAGGGGTTAATCCTCTGCATTCTGTAAAAAGACTGTTTGATCCTGTCTTCTCTGCCCCTCCTCTTGTTCAAATGTCCATGCTAATAAGACAGACTGAACCCGTGCTCTTTTGCACATGCTCAGTTTAGTGTGTATTGCTAGAGAGGCTTTTTTTTTCTTGGGAGAGTGCATGTGATAAGCACAGGGCCAATCAAGACAGGTCAGGGGCTTTACAACCTCCTAGAGCAAAAAGAAAACTCCTCCAACAAGCTTTAACCAGTGCCCAGCTGAAGTCCCAAGACTGCTATGTACTGCTGAGAAAAGGTATTTAGCAGTTTATATTTACTAAAATATTTGCATTCCCATGTTGTGTGTACTGTGGGAGTCCAGATATAGTGAATGCAGGGTCCGGGGTTTAGTAATACATTAAGGTCTAAACTTGAGAGTTCCTTTCTTCCTTGTAAAGCGGAGGACATTGAAGACAGCAGAATTCTTTGCAAATGTTTAAATATTTTGGGAAATATGTTTAAACCTGCTGTCCCTAGAGCAGTTTCCTCTGCCCCTCCTCTTGTTCAAATGTCCATCTGATAAGACAGACTGAACCAGTAGCCACATTCACAAGCTCAGTTTAGTGTGTATTTCTAGAGGGTCTTTTTTTTTTACTTGGAAGAGTGCATGTAATCCCACGCCCAATTGCAGGACTTCTCTAGGACTTCCCCCATCCTCTGGAACTCCCTACCCCAATCCATCAGACTGTCACCTACCCTCCTCACCTTCAGGCGCACCCTAAAAACCCTCCGTTTCAGAGAAGCCTACCCCAACCTCACCTAACACCTGACCTCACCTAACAACTAACCTCCTCCACTCCTCCCACCACTCCATCCCCCACAGCCATTTCCTCTTGTACCACCTTCCCCTCCCTCCTAGATTGTAAGCTCGAAAGAGCAGGGCCCTCGAACCCCTCGTGTATTGTTACTGTCTTGTCTCATGTTCTGTCCCCCCTGCTACTGTACAGCGCTGAGCAAACCCTTTGGCGCTATATACTGTATAATAATAATAATAATAATAATAATAATAATAAAATGGATACATTGTTGCAACCGCAATACTTTTTCATGTCAAATATAATAGAGGAGCTCTCTGCAGGGACAGAAGTAATTAAATGTCTGCCGTAGACGGGATGAAAATCGGCCAATTTTTTTTACCGTTGGTGGTAATGTCGGCCTATTAAACAACCGATTTTTCGTTTTATTTTTTTTTTTTTTAAATGGCCGGTTTTCGACCCATCTATGGCCTGCATTAGTGTTTTTTTTTCTTATGGAAAAACACTCTCAAAAAATGCTATAACAGAAGGGATTTTTCTGCCTCTAAACACTAAGCTTAAAAAATGCCTCTAGACTACCTAATGTGCATGGACACAGAGGATAATATTAGTTGCTTCTACAAACAAAACACTAAACTCCTCTAGGAGCAGCGTTTTTTTTTAAGCCAGTGTGCATGGAAACTAAATGGTGAAAAATCAAAAGTCTGTGCAATATGTGAAAAATCCAAAACTCTGTGTAATGGTGCTCTCCAGGTGAAGAGTTGCCACCGTCACCTTGAGGATAAATGCTCACCTTAAGATTTGATCCTCACTGCAAAAGGTCAAAATGCACATCTTTATTATACCAGTATCCAGCAAGTTGCTTAGTAATTGGCCCCAAAACTGGCAACCCTCACCCAACATGATTACCGGCATGACCAGTAGGTTCACAAGGAACAGCTTCAGTAATTATCTAGCAATATAACCATCCATAGAAGCAGAAAAAGGACGATAGAGTTTACCACTTAAAAACTATTTTATTAAAAATTTTTTAAAAAATGCACTCACATTTAAAACTAGGAGAAATCACTTCCATGAATTACTGACATAAGGCAGAGGAACAGTGCTGTACAGAGCCAAACCATCATGCAATACTTCAGTCCTTCCAGCTCACATCCAGCCAATTCACTCCAAGATCACTAAGCTCCGCCCAGCATGTTTTGTTGCGTATGACGTCATCATGGGCATCAGGCAAAACTCCTGCATGCAGGAATTTTGGTGTGCTTTCAGAAAACGCACCAAACCACTCAATGGAATAAAAGTCTATGGCAAAGTGCAGGAAACTCGCTTGCAAAACCATACCAGATCAGTGTGAAAGGGACCAATAGATAAGGCAGCAGACATAAATAGATAAGCAGTGTATTTTTCAAGCACGTTTTTATGCATTGCAGTGCACTGCTTAAGGCAACAATTTTGAATGGGAAGTCAATGCTCCTCACGACATGTAAAAATAGACTTGAACCATTTCCTACAAGGAGTCCTCAAGTGTGCACTGTGATATACTAGAAACACAGGTACGTTGTGATGCACTGGGTATGTGTATTGCGATGTGTTGCAATAATACGCAGTAAAACATGCATTACTGAACATCAACATCCATAATTAGTCTCTAAGCGGTTACTTCAGGGCTAGTTTTACACGGGTTTTCTATGGGTTGTGATAACATGCTTTATTGCCATGGACAGGGTGGATTTGATTTAAATCAAACTGATTTAAATCACGATTTAAATCACTAGTCAGTAAGGCTTGATTTAAATCATAGTTTTCTACATAAAGACTAATTCTTGCTGGTATAACTTTAATATGCAAGTAGATGAAGATTTTTAGAATAACAACTTTTCATATTAGTTTTTTTATCCCCAGTTTAATAGGTTAATCATTCGTATTTGGACAACTTTTCTGTTGTACTTAGGAAGGAGAAAAATAATCATTACCTTAATAATAACAACTTAAATAGATTTATTCAACTGAAACAATAACATTCCAGCATATGTTATTTGCTTAAACAAACATCCATGTTTGTTAACTAATTTGGCTAAACAAAATATATATATTTTAAGAAACTTAGACTGTCAGCCCCTTCCTCCTCACACTTAGTTTCACTTTCTTCTTGTGCAGATCTATTCCACTCCAAACAATCAGAAAAATATTGTTTCTATTCTATTCACTGAACTTCTTGAAACTTAGCACTGAAGGGGTTGATTCTGTATTCAGAGGTTTGTAGAAGTTAGGATTAAGGTCTTTTTCTTAACTCTGTTCATGTTATAACATTTTTGCTGTGAAGAGGCATGTGATCTCCGCTGAGTCAAATTCAGTTTTGAGAACTGCAAAGTAAACCAAGCATCTGTGATAATATCTTGCAGGCAGAGAAACTGCCCAATAATCTTACAAAAACCTCTGGAAGAGCATGACATTGTGAATGGATTCATGGAATTTATTTACCAAAAAAATTAAACATATACAGCCTTATTCTACATAATTAAAAAACTCATCTTTATTTCATGATGGAATAACCTTTGGATGGTAATATATTTTTCTCAAAAAGCATTTTATTTAAAAAAATCAGATTTTTTTGATTTTTTTAAAAAAATCATTGATTTTTATCCACCCTGGCCATGGACAACCTATGCGTTGCAGTACCACTTGTTATGAATTGCACCTCAATGCACCTAGCAATTGCACAAATGGGAATTAAAAAAAAAAAGGGCCCAGTCAGTCTTATGCATTACAGCAACATCATAGCACTATGTGCAGTATCTTTCATTTTGAGTAAAGGGCAACACGTTATTTTCATTCTTTTATCGCTCTGCAGCATTCCCTCTACATTAATAGTGACGGACTGACTGCCTCTGTCGTCAGCTGTCAGTCTCAGCCCCATACAGTCACATGACCTTGTCACATGAGCTGTGCAGAAAAAAAAACCCACTACTGACCCTCCTGTAGGCAGCCTAAATAAAAATGCCAACTGCCGTTTGTTTTTCCCTGACTCCCTGGTGCTCAACATGCGATGTTAACTGCTGCCAACTCCACTGAAGAGGCCATGGGATGTACAAGTTGCATGAGGTCCACAAGCCGCATGTTTGGAACCAGGGCTTTCAAGTGTTTTGTACAATTATCAGTGTAGAAAAGTGACTACCTAGGTGTGTCCAATTGGCTCATTTACAGAGCGAAGGGTTAAGACAGCATGGTGACTAAACTCTTTACAAGAGGATTTTCTCGGTCTTTTCACTTACACAAATAATCGTCAATGTTTTCAACTCCTCGGGAAGTAGATTACAGCATTAATGGGCATGTTGACCCATGTCTGCGCAGTTAAATAAAGGGATAATATCCACACTAGAAAAGCATATTTGTCTGTGCACATTAAGGTATGAAAAGTATACGGCTTTCTAAGAAGTCGAGTAATTTGGTAGTAGTAGAATGACATGAACATATGTAATACATCACCAAGACCACTTATCTTGGTTTAGTACTAAGATACAAAAAAAAAAAAAAATACAGGGGGATGCACAAAAGATACACTATATTGCCAAAAGTATTGGGACGCCTGCCTTTACACGCCCATGAACTTTAATGGCATCCCAGTCTTAGTCCATAGGGTTCAATATTGAGTTGGCCCACCCTTTCCAGCTACTCCACAGACATGCTGGTAGGTTAATTGGCTCCTGTCTAAATTGGCCCTAGTATGTGTATGTATGAATGTGAGTTAGGGACTTTAGATTGTACGCCCCTTGAGGGTTAGGGACTGATGTGAATGTACAATATATACTGTATGTAAAGTGCTGCATAAATTGATGGCGCTATATAAGTACCTGAAATAAATAAATAACAGCTTCAACTCTTCTGGGAAGGCTGTCCACAAGGTTTAGGAGTGTGTCTATGGGGATGTTTGACCATTCCAGAAGCACATTTGTGAGGTCAGGCACTCATGTCGGACGAGAAGGCCTGGCTATGGAAACCCATTCCATGAAGCTCTCTATGCACTGTTGAGCTAATCTGAAGGCCACACAAAGTTTGAAGGTTTTTAGCTATTGACTCTGCAGACAGTTGGCATCTTCTGCGCACTTCAGCAGGCGCACTAACCCCGCTCTGTCATTTTACGTGGCCTACCACTTTGTGACGGAGGTTCTGTCGTTCCCAGTTGCTTCCATTTTGTTATAATACCACTAACAGCACAAGTCTGATCATTAGAGGGCAGGCAGGCTGTGCTTCCAGTACAGCCAGAAAACTAACCACGCTGGAAAGGATATGCTCTCATGCCTAGCATGGTCAGTTAGACATAGGAAAGCAAGACGACTGGCAGAATCCTCAGTTATTTCACACAATGGAAAAAATGCAAAGAGAACAGGATACTTTTAACACAAGTACGTAGCATAACAGAAACATATCAGAATTACAAAATATTGAGGTTAAATATTTTTCAATCATTTAGATAAGTCAATCGCATCACTATGAAAAAAAAAAAAAAAAACTCGTCCTCAGATTTTAAACTTTGATCCTGCTCTAAAACAAGCATTATATTGCTTTAGATTGCCATCTTACATAGATTATTATTATACAGTATTTATATAGCGCTAAAAGGTTTGCTCAGCGCTGTACATTATAGTGGGGGACAGAACATGAGACAATACAGTAACAAAACAAAACATGAGGGGTTCGAGGGCCCTGCTCTTTTGAGCTTACAATCTAGGAGGGAGGGGATAGTGGTACAGGAGGAATTGGCTGTGGGGGATGGAGTGGTAGGAGGAGTGGAGGAGATCAGCTGTTAGGTGAGGGCAGGGTAGGCTTCCCTGAAGAGATGGGTTTTCAGGGTGCGAGTAAAAGTGAGGAGGGTGGGTGACAGTCTGATGGATTGGGGTAGTGAGTTCCAGAGGATGGGGGAAGTCCTGGAGAAGTCCTGCAGTCGGGTGTGGGAGGTGGAGACCAGGGAGCTAGAAAGTAGGAGGTCTTGTGAGGAGCAAAGAGTACGAGTTGGGTGGTATTTGGGTATCAGGTCGGTGAGGTAGTTTGGCGCGTTATGAATGGCTTTGAGAGAGAGAAGCAACTTTAAGTCCTCATGCACACTGGACGTTTTTACAGCGGCTGTTTTTGGCTTTTGGCATTTTTTTCTACAGCCAGTAAACTCCCCAGCATGTTATCCTGTGTCCATGCACACAGACTACAATCAACGATTTTAGCAGGGGCGTCATTTGGCTTGAAAAAAACCCCAGAACTAGTGGGTTTCTAGAGGAGTTTTTTAGCTGTAAAAATGCTCTAACGCTGAAAGACGCGGAAAACCGCCGTTTGTCCATAATAAAAATGATAAAATTGGGATAACACTGCAAGGATACCAAAAATGCCTTGCTACAAAAAAATGCTTACAAAATTTTCCACAAATTTTTTTTTATGACACTACATCTTTCATCTTAAAATGCATAAAAAAATAAAAAAGTATTGCATTATGTAATCGAACAGCGAAGGGTACTTTCTTGTGTATCTGATGTCTACAGTATGTCCAAAGGCAAAAAAGTCTACTGAATTTATTAAATGCTTTTGTTTAACCAAAAAAAAAAAAAAAAAGCCAGCTGAAACTAAAATAACTTCCATAAAACCCCCTACCAAGTTAGGAAAATATATTATCCCAGCTCTAAATAATGACTAAAGGACTGGTATTAGTTTATTTACACACACATTTAAACCCTTGAAAATTCTACAGCCAAATAACTAAACAGTAAAAATGAAATGTTAGCTTAAATGCTGAACGAAGGAAAAGCATGTTCCCATTGTGTCCTTCCCCATTAGACCTAATGCCAGCTCTATGTATTCCTAAGATGAAAAGAGCCGAGATGCAGCACAGCCCCCCGCTCTCTCCTCATTGGCTCACTGGCTGTGATTGACAATCACCAGGTCTAAACACTGTAATATAAAGAAGTGGAGCAGGTCAATAATTCTGTGTAGTCTCTGACATTGCAGACAAGAAACGTAAGCCCCGTATATACAATGAGAATATCGGACAAATGATCGTCCTTTTTTGCATGCTAGTTTTGTATTGAAAATGAAGAGGTTACTAAAGTTACAAAAATTCTCAGATGACAGAATACAACTTCAGAAGTGATATAATGTATTCTGTTTGTTTTTTTTTCAGACAAATACCGTACTGATTAAATAAAAATTGCTCATTCTGGTATCGTACAAGAAAAATAGTCACGCTTGTCCCTTGAGATAATTTCACTGTCGTGATCAGCTCTCGAAAGCTGTGTACTAACAATCAGATTATTGGACGAATGCTCCCAAAGTAGTATTTTTCAGCATGTGTACTAGGCTTCGCACAAGGATTAGACTCATGGCTCCAACAGATGACTACAAAGCTTTCCCTTTTTGTATAACTTTCAGAATCCATTACTTTAGATACACAGCACTTTTTCAATGTAGAGCCTATTTGCTTGGAATTCAGCTTCAAACATGTTGGCATGCTTACTTATTGCATTAAAGTAGTTGTAAAGGCTCAAGGATTTTACCTACATGCATTCTATGCATGAAGGTAAAAAAACACTGTGTGCAGCAGTCCCTCCCTCCCCCCAATACTTACCTTAGCCCCATCTCGCTCCAACGATGGGCACAAGAGCCTCGGCTGTCCAGGGTCTTTCCTTCCTCATTGGCTGAGACAGCAGCGGGAGCCACTGGTTCCTGCTACTGTCAATCACAGCCAGTGAGCCAATGAGGAGAGGGGAGAGGCACGAGCCACGTCTGCGTGTGAATGGACACACAGAGGAGCAGCTTAGGAGTGAGCCTGCTCGGGAGACCGCATAGCAAGCTTGTTGCTGTTGAGCCATTTGGCAGAAGGGAGAGGCCAGGAGCGCCAGCGGTGGACCCGAGAAGAGGAAGATCGGGGCTGCTCTATGCAAAACCACTGCACAGAAAAGGCAAGCATGATTTTTTTTTTTTTTTTTAAATCTGCCTTTACAATCACTATAATTCTGCTCATTTTTAATTTTTGCAAGGCCACAAGGCAAAAACTGAAACTGCTTTTGAGACATCTTTGGTACAAGATTGTAGCTATTTTCCTTTTCCAGTTGTGCCATTATAAAGACAATAATCAACAAACTTTCACTGAAAGAATAACTCTTTTCAATCAAGTCACTCAACACCCACATCTGATAATAAATTATCTACCTTGGTGAAGACGGACTCTGCTTCTAGAAGGCCAACTCTGAGATTTAGCAACAATTTAACCTACAGTCAGGTCCATAAATATTGGGACATCGACACAATTCTAACATTTTTGGCTCTATACACCACCACAATGGATTTGAAATGAAACGAACAAGATGTGCTTTAACTGCAGACTGTCAGCTTTAATTTGAGAGTATTTACATCCAAATCAGGTGAACGGTGTAGGAATTACAACAGTTTGCATATGTGCCTCCCACTTGTTAAGGGACCAAAAGTAATGGGACAATTGGCTTCTCAGATGTTCCATGGCCAGGTGTGTGTTATTCCCTCATTATCCCAATTACAATGAGCAGATAAAAGGTCCAGAGTTCATTTCAAGTGTGCTATTTGCATTTGGAATCTGTTGCTGTCAACTCTCAAGATGAGATCCAAAGAGCTGTCACTATCAGTGAAGCAAGCCATCATTAGGCTGAAAAAACAAAACAAACCCATCAGAGAGATAGCAAAAACATTAGGCGTGGCCAAAACAACTGTTTGGAACATTCTTAAAAAGAAGGAACGCACCGGTGAGCTCAGCAACACCAAAAGACCCGGAAGACCACGGAAAACAACTGTGGTGGATGACCAAAGAATTCTTTCCCTGATGAAGAAAACACCCTTCACAACAGTTGGCCAGATCAAGAACACTCTCCAGAAGGTAGGTGTATGTGTGTCAAAGTCAACAATCAAGAGAAGACTTCATCATAGTGAGTACAGAGGGTTCACCACAAGATGTAAAACATTGGTGAGCCTCAAAAACAGGAAGGCGAGATTAGACTTTGCCAAATGACATCTAAAAAAGCCTTCACAGTTCTGGAACAACATCCTATGGACAAATGAGACCGAGATCAACTTGTACCAGAGTGATGGGAAGAGAAGAGTATGGAGAAGGAAAGGAACTGCTCATGATCCTAAGCATACCACCTCATCAGTGAAGCATGGTGGTGGTAGTGTCATGGCGTGGGCATGTATGGCTGCCAATGGAACTGGTTCTCTTGTATTTATTGATGATGTGACTGCTGACAAAAACAGCAGGATGAATTCTGAAGTGTTTCGGGCAATATTATCTGCTCATATTCAGCCAAATGCTTCAGAACTCATTGGACGCCGCTTCACAGTGCAGATGGACAGTGACCCAAAGCATACTGCAAAAGCAACCAAAGAGTTTTTTAAGGGAAAGAAGTGGAATGTTATGCAATGGCCAAGTCAATCACCTGACCTGAATCCGATTGAGCATGCATTTCACTTGCTGAAGACAAAACTGAAGGGAAAATGCCCCAAGAACAAGCAGGAACTGAAGACAGTTGCAGTAGAGGCCTGGCAGAGCATCACCAGGGATAAAACCCAGTATCTGGGGATGTCTATGTGTTCCAGACTTCAGGCTGTAATTGACTGCAAAGGATTTGCAACCAAGTATTAAAAAGTGAAAGTTTGATTTATGATTATTATTCTGTCCCATTACTTTTGGTCCCTTAACAAGTGGGAGGCACATATGCAAACTGTTGTAATTCCTACACCATTCACCTGATTTGGATGTAAATACCCTCAAATTAAAGCTGACAGTCTGCAGTTAACGCACATCTTGTTCGTTTCATTTCAAATCCATTGTGGTGGTGTATGGAGCCAAATATGTTAGAATTGTGTCCATGTCCCAATATTTATGGACCTGACTGTATATTATTTGAATAGCCAAGGCATACAGACAACATTGAAAGCTTATTCACACTATTGTGTCACTTTAATGTACACATATTAACCACTTGCCCTCCTGAGGATTTACCCCCCACTTCTTCACCAAGCCATTTTTTGCATTACGGCGCTGTGTTACTTTAACTGACATTTGCGCGGTTATGCAACACTGCACCCAAATTAAATTTACGTCCTTTTTTTCCCCACTAACTGAGCTTTCTTTCGGTGGTATTTGATCGCCTGCGCGTTATTTTTTGCACTATAAAAAAAACAAACGATTTTGACTTTTGCTATTAAATATGTTCAGTAAAAAAATTTTAAAAATTAAATTGTCATAAATTTAAGTCAAAATGTATTCTGCTACATGTCTTTGTTAAAAAAAAAAAAAAAATCCTAATACGTGTAAATGAATTGGTTTACGTGAAAGTTATAGTGTTTACAAATGATGGTGTATGTATATATATATATATATATATATATATATATATATATATATATATATATATAGCCTTTTTTTAATATATATTTTTACTAGTAATGGTGGCGATCAGTGACTTATAGCGGAACTGCCTTACATTTATCAGTTTTTGGAGGGTTTTTTTTAACAATTTTCAACCTGAGAAATCTACCATCTGGTTTAACTTGTTTCTCAATTTTAAGCAACCAAAGTTACGAAACTCAAATTAAATCATTGAAGGAATGTGAATGTAGGCATTTTCTATGCAATTTTCATTATATTCATATTGTCACTAAAAGGTTGGTAACAGTTAGGAGGCGACTCCTGCAGGTAAATATTAATGGGAAGCTCCAATATGGTCTGGAGAATGGCCAACATAAGAAAAAGCATTCTAAGAGGACAGCTATCACTATGCCTGAATGGCAGTGAAAGCACGTATGTCAGGTCTGGCTCTGGCTGGTATCATTTTAAATGATCTGTCAGCCCTAAAGGGGAAGTTCTGCTTTATGCCCTCCTCCCCCACCCTTCCATTGTTTATTTATTTATTTCAGGTACTTATATAGCGCCATCAATTTACGCAGTGCTTTTACATATATATTGTACATTCACATTAGTCCCTAACCCTCAGGGGGTGTACAATCTAAGGTCCCTAACTCACATTCATACACATACTAGGGCCAATTTAGACAGGAGCCAATTAACCTACCAGCATGTCTTTGGAGTGTGGGAGGAAACCAGAGTACCCGGAGGAAACCCACGCAGGCACAGGGAGAACATGCAAACTCCAGGCAGGTGGTGCTGTGGTTGGGATTTGAACCGGCGACCCAAGTACTGCCAGGCAGAATTGCTAACCACTTAGCCACTGTGCTGCCATTTTTTTTGGGGGGGGAAGGTACCTGGTTTTGACCCGCTTTTACTTCCGGTAAGATTGCCAGGGCAGATCCACTGTAAGCTCTCCTTTCCATCCTTCCTGACCGCAACCTTTTTGGACATGTCACAGGTATGAGAAGGTTGTGGGACCATTCACAAAGCACAGTGTGGCTTGTGCATATGCAGTGGGAAACCAGCTATGAAACTGCAAGGAATCACAGCTGGCTACCCACAATAAACGTGCTGGTGCCAAGGACCTGAAGACCAGCAAAGAACTGGTTCGGGTGAGGACAGCGGATATCTGGAGTACCAGGGAAGTGTCTATTAAAAGTCAGCAGCTACAGTATTTTTTCCAAGCATTGAGAAGAACCATTTCATATAGTGGACTATCTTTACTGTTCCAAGTTCAAAATCCCATTTTTGTTTTAGAACAATCCACGACGACTTCAAGATTGTATGCTGCAGAGAAGCTGTAGCATTGTCTACACAAGAAAGAAAACATAAAGAGGTGTAAACCAGCTACATCAACTGCTACTAAGCCTGCACATGAGAAGAAATTAAATCAGGTTCCAGCTACTTTGGTTCAACATCACGGGGCTCCGTGCGCCAGCATGTCCATACATACACAACTCTGTTCAGCTAACAAAATGAATGAGGCGCTCAATGCTCAAATAACTTTGTGCGTTTTCATATTAAAAACAAGACTTAAAAAGGAGTGAAATAAAATAATACCTGCCTCGAACATTGGGACAGATGCCAGTTTAAAAGTGAATATGCCCTTTGATCAGAAGCCATTGGCATTCATTTTTCTCTGTTCAGTGCACCGAGAAAACAAAGGCTGATCAAAGGAAACAAGCACATAGCCAGATCATCACTGCCAGTCAATACTCTGTACATGACCCAAACATCTGGATTCATCATGCATGAGTGTACAAAGAGCACAAAACAAAACACTTTCATTACCTTGAATATAGCAGTTTGGGGGGTGGCACGTGATCTCTGCTCAAGCAGTTTCGGCAGCAGAGGATTTCCAGCAAGGTGTCAGCTCTGTGTGAATCTGGTGATTATTTGACACATTGAGTAGTGTACACAAATACCATCTACATAGTTCTCCCCATTGTTTGGTGACTTCCTGTGAGCACAGGTGGGAGACAAGGCTTTGATTTAATATTTCTCTGTGTCACGCAAACTCATATTTCACCAGAATGCAGTCATAAAAGGCATTTGGGCTAAAAACTTCTTCAAAGTAACAGATAAAAGAATTCAACTGACAGAAAGCAGGCATATTTTATGAGCAATCTGCTGGAGCAAAGTAATCAAAATCCTTAAGTGATGTGTCATTTGTACTCATTAACAACTGTTAGAAAACGGAAAAATCCAACTTGGTATGTTTTTCTAATTCTTTTTACCGTAACGGTCACTCTTACGGTATTATAGGTAACAGAACCGCCAAGTGAAGAAAATATGTCAGTTAGAATATAAAAAAAAAAGTTAAACTGATTTTGAAAAAGGATTATTTTTCAAATACCTTAGATTGTACACCCTTTCAGGGTTAGGGACTGATGTGAATGATCAATATATATGTAAAGCGCTGCGTAAATTGATGGCGCCATATAAATACCTGTGATAAAAAATGTCATACTTATCTGCTCTTTGCAATGCTTTTGCACACAGTAGCCCTGATCCTCCTTTTCTGGGTCACCCGTTGGCACTCCCCCCTGTCATGTCCCCCCCATAGCAAGCCCCTTGCTAGAGGGCACTTGAGCAGGCTGAATTCTGAGAGGCGCTTTGTGTGTCTATTGACACACACAGCGTGTATTGGACCCGCCTCTTCCTCACAGGCTGTAATTGACAGCAACAGGAGCCAATAGCTCCAGCCACTACCTCTCTGTCCAGTGAGGAGTGAGAGAGCTGATGCTCTTGTGCACATTACTGGATTGAGGTCAGGCTTAGGTAAGCGTAAAATGAGGATGGGGCTACGGGGGGAGCTAAGCTGCACAGAGAAGGTTTTTTACCTTAATGCATTGAATACAATAAAGTGATTCTAAAGTTTTTTTTTTTGTTTTTTTTTAATAACAAACATGTCATACTTACCTACTCTGAGCAATGGTTTTGCGCAGAGCAGCCCTAGTTCTCTTTCTCGGGTCTCCCACCAGCGCTCCTTGTCCCTCCCCGACCAGAGCCCCCAATAGCAAGCCTCTTGCTATGGGGGCACTAATGCACGTTCGCTCCTGAGCCGGCTCAATGAATTCCTAAGACAAAAAGAGCCCAGACTCAGCACGGCCCCCCGCTCTCTCCTCATTGGCTCACTGGCTCTGATTGACATCACCAAGCCTAAACACTGTAATATAAAGAAGTGGAGCAGGTCAATAATTCTATGTAGTCTGACATTGCAGACAAGAAGCATAAGCCCCGTACACACAATGAGAATATCGGACAAATGATCGTCCTTTTTTTCCATGCTAGTCTCATATCGAAAATGGAGAGATTACTAAAGTTTCAAAAATTCTCAGATGACAGAATTCAACTTCAGAAGTGATATAATGTAACATATTCTATTTCCAAGCATGTGCAGTCTTGGTCACTATTTTTTTGGATGAATACTGTACTGATTAAATAAACAAAATCGCTCATTCTTGTATCGTACGAGAAAAATGGCTGCGCTTGTCCCTTGAGATAATTTCACATGAACTGTCGTGATCAGCTCTCGTATGCTGTATACTAACAATCAGATTATTGGATGAATGCTCCCAAAGCAGTATTTTTTGTCTGATTTTGTCATTGTGTGTACAAGGATTAGACTCATGGCTCCAACAGATGACTACAATGATGAGGGAGTTCAGCAAATATTAGTATGTATGGACTTTGCGAAAGCTTTCCCTTTTTGTATAACTTTCATAATCCATTACCTTTAGATCAGGGTTTCTAAACCTTTTTTTAATCAAGGCACCCTTTAAAATTATGGACAGTCTTGAGGCCCCCAATTTTAAAATGGAGTGCCTCAAGACCAGGGGTGGACTTACCATTTGAGCACTCGGGCACTGCCCGAGGGCCCGGGGTCAGTAGGGGGCCCCATGAGATGCCCCTGTTACCTTTCATTGTCTTTTTCATAGGCTTTTTCGGGTTTGGGCGAGGACACAGGGGCCCCATGATCCCCTATTGCCCTGGGGCCCCATGAGTTGTCAGCCCGCCCCTGCTCAAGACTGTTCATAATTTTAAAGGGTGCTTCGGGACTATCCATAATTTTAAACTGGCACCTCATTCTAAAATGTGAAAAACTATTCTAATAGTTTTATATAACGCAGCAACATCCACACATGTAGGACACCCAACTTTAGGCGATTTATTCTTCCAGAGCAACACACTTTTGCACACTGGTACTGACTAGTATTCCAATGTTTCTTTTCCCCTTCTTTCTCTGACACTTCTCACACACTATCGTTTGAGAAAGCTGGGGATACTGGTGAAATGCCAATGCAAAGAGATAATATACAGTACGTACACAATGAGCAGTTGCTAATTTAAAATGCTCTGTTAAATGAATGCAACAACATTGCACCAAGATTCATGTGCTACCTTCCATTGCAGTAAAATGTGTATTACTTCCATTCAAAGGTATGAATCTGGCCTTACAATTTCCAATTAACTAGCGAATGAATGCATCCTAACAAAGTGTATAGAAACATTTTTTATACAGATTTTATACAACTTCCTCCTGGCAGAACTAGGGTCATTAGTTCGAATCACAACCACGGTACCACCTGCCTGGAGTTTGCATGTGCTCCCTGTGCCTGCGTGGGTTTCCTCCGGGTACTCCGGTTTCCTCCCACACTGCATCGACATGCAGGTAAGTTAATTGGCTCCTGTCTAAAATTGGCCCTAGTATGTGTATGTATGAATGTAAGTTAGAGACCTTAGATTGTACACCCCTTGAGGGTTATGGACTGATGTGAATGTACAATATACATATATATATGAGTTTGCTAGGGGTTCCTTAAGCATTGAGCAATTTCTGCCTCTCTGAAAAGTTTCCGTTGACAACAATGATCTTTTTAGCTATCTGCAAGGGGGTAATTATTCCCAAGGACCACAGTTGAAAGAAGCATTCCTCCCAAAGACCATCACACTATTGTGTCTCGAGTTATAGATATAGTTTTAGCTGGGGTTCCCTGAGAGCAGAAACTGATTTCAATGGTTCTTCTATGTTGAAAAGGTTGAGAAAGTCTGTTTTATACAAATATTGAAAAACAATCACTTTGGGGAAAAAAAAAACTTTTACATTATTAAATAAAACTGAATAAGCATTTCCAAAGAAATTTGATTCACTAGAAATGAATGTCCCTCAAATGCAGCAAGCTTGAAAAACAAGAAGAAACAATTAATACAAGCTGCTATTACAGAACAATAGCCTCTTATTTTGCTTATTGCTTCCAATCTGTTCAACCCTATGAATCCACCTTTCAATGGATGTAGGGACAAAAAGACATTCCTCAGAAAGGGTGGGAGTGATGGGTGGAACACAACTCTTCAGTGTAAAGTAAACTACAAAGTATGCACAAATAATCAAACCTGAAGACTAGTCAGTGAATGGCTACCTTTCAAATGAATGGCCTCGCGGAATACCATGCCTCAAAGTTTCACTAGGATATCTGAACTCTTGAATCATTATCAATTCAAATAACCACGCAATAAACTGCTGCAATGATCTGTCTCAAGAGGAAAGAATAAAAAAGGCCTTGCTGAGTATCCTACAGCTGAAAGGCTGAATGAACCTGTAACCTGATAGTTTCCTTAGGGTCCTTTCATACGGACATCAGTTCAGTCACGTTTTTTCCTAAGAAAAAAAACTGATGAATACGGATTCAAGTTACATCAGTTTAACCTTCCTGGCGGTAATCCCAAGTGTGACTCGGGGTTAATTTCAGTACCAAAAGCAGTAACCCCGAGCAACACTTGGGATTACACTGCAGCGACCCCTCGAGCCTTACCTTGTCCCATGATCCCGCGAGGTCCTCCCGCTGTGTACCCCGGCCATGTCTGCCGGCATCTGTCTTCCGGGTTCCGTTCTCTGCGAGCGTCAGGACGTACAGGGGACGGAACCGGCAGGAGATTCAAGAAAAGTCAAAATTTTACATACACACAATGCATTGTAATCTGTTAGTATTACATTACTGTATCAAACCATTTCACATACATTTTGTCCCGAGTGCTTTGTCCTGTGACCTGCCTGCCTCAGTCTGGATAGAAACAACCTGTTGTAAATCTTAACCTCTCAAGGAGTATAGTGTGAGAACATAATCTAAATCAGAGATGGTAAAAGGGGTCTCAGACACCGTTTGAGATGGAGGCCCATGAGCCACAGAGAAAAAGTCTGAACTGGGCACGCAGGTCTTTGTGAACATGGGGGAAGCCTCAGCCTCTCCTGAGGGAACTGAAAAAGAACCTCAATGAGGACAAACCCAAAATAATAGGAGATTCCAGACTCCACTCTCTAGATTACAGGCATAAGGCCTTCTGAGGATACCGAGAAAAAGCCCCTAGTACCAGTAGGGAAGCAAAGGCTGAACACACCCATTGTTGCCAGACTGTGCACTAAGCATCATTGAGAAGACAAACTGTACCACATAGCAGAAAACAACCAGGCCCAAAGTTAAGCAACAGGGTTGGTGCCGATGAGGGTTGCAGTCAGCTGAACTTGACAAGGTTACTATAGGTGGACACTGGAATGAGACTGGATGATCCACGTGGTCTTTCAGAAGCAAAAACAAAATCAGTGAGATTGTGCTTCCTCTGGATCAGGGGTGCTCAACCTTTGAAAGAGCGAGGGCCACTTAATTGATCTGGTATCCAGTCACAGGCCACAATAAAATGAAATGGCTCAGTGTTTCTATTTTTTTTTTACATTGAATAGCATAATGAACATTTTCCTCCTGCAGCCGCTGAATGCCGGCGGGAGGGAGAGGAGACGCCGGATATTAGTGGTTACCAGAAGAAAATGGAGGGGATCAGTTCCTGTATATGCTTCCCCTCCTCTCCAAGTCTAAAACAGAATGCGATAGGGAAGCTGCATGGGCCCCCTGGAGCATGGAGCGGAGTCATCATTGCGACCCCTGATTCTACATCAGTGGTTGGAAGGTGTGGTAAAAACACATTTCAAACATGGGGTTTTACCGCCCCCCAAACCACAAATGTAAACAAGCCCTTACTGTCCTGCACCCCCTATAAAGCTGCTTTCACACAGATGTGCTGCAGTTTACCCACACCATGGATCCCACCTGCGACTCTACTGTGGGTTAGCTATGCCTATGATATCTTGCAGGTGTGGTGCACTTTCTGAACAGGCACCAAAACTCCTGAGTTCATCCTGCATTCATCTTTCCTGGTTTGAGGTCGAAGGCTACATCAGAGTGCTCCGAGGGCCACTTGTGGCCCAGGGGCAATAGGCTGAGCACCCCTGATATAGATAAATGGCAGAATGATAATAGAGTTTGTTTGTGCAACACTTAACCTAACATAAGCGCTTGCATCCCTAAACCTTAATCCATACCTCAGTGAAACCAGCAGTGGCAGGAATTATTTTTTTTAAATGTGCCACTGTATCACAGTGAGGAAGCACCTGGTACTTCAACTTCACTTACTTGCAAAGCGAGTCTCATCAGTCAGGGTCACACTAAAGACGGTCATAACTCTGGATCCAAATAGTGCTCTGCGGCTATCTAACACAGTACAAAAATGTCTGGAAAGTGCCACAAGGCAGTGCCTAAAGACCACAGTTGAGGACAGCCCTAAAATATTGCAGGGTAGAGAAAAACCAAACAGACGGTGCACCAGTCTAGTGCTGTACCTTAAACAATGTATTTATTAAATGATAAAAGTAGGTATTGTACTCACAAAATGACAATACAGTCAAAGGCACATCATGAAAGAATGGGAACTCTGGACCTCCAACATGCTGACGCATGTTGGGGACTTGCCTCTTCCTCAGAGGCAAGTCCTCGAAACGCGTCAGGCTGTTGGAGGCCCAGAGTTCCCATGCTTTCATGATGTGCCTTTGACTGTATTGTCATTTTGTGAGTACAATACCTACTTTTATCATTTAATAAATGTTTTTAAGGTAATGCACTAGGCCGGGGCACCCTCTGTTTGTTTTTCTCTACTCTGTATATTTGGACTTCTCCGGTCATTTGAGGGCAGCAAGGCGTGCATATCCTAAGAAATTCGTGATGTGATCCTATCTATACAGAGTCCATCCCTAATAGCAGGAGTATCTAGGTTTGCTGTTTCTTTACTAAAATCATCCAGACTAAAGTTGTTGCTGAGGATACAACAACCCAGACAGCTACTATGTAGAAAACAGCTCAAGCATCAATTTGGAAGCCTTGAATGAGGTCACCCAAAAAAAAAAAATCTATATATATCTATCTATATATATATATATATATATATATATATATATATATATAGATAGATATATATATATATATATATATATATATAAATTTTAAATTATTTATTTATTTAATTTTTTTATTTATGGTGTATCAATTATACTGAGTGAGGTAAACAGAGAAAAACATTTAAGAGCAACAATAGGCTAGCAAAATTAAACTACTATTCAGAGAATGCAACCTCCTGGGGACAACAGCAAAATAAATGGAGGTATGATGATTAAAGGCAGAGCTATACAGGGCTGGCTCTGACTTATTTTGTATGCTAGTATCCAAACCTGGTTATTGTCTGTTATCGGTTACAACAGTGCAAAAAGCAATGGCGTCCATTAATCTGCTGTATATAGTCAGATATTGGCTTTTATTAACTTCCTAAAGTCAAGGCAATAAAAGTTGATTGCTTGGGTATAATAGGCTAATGAACTTTCATATTGCTATTTGCCTTATATTACATATGTCATTGATTTCTAATAGTAGAATCCGAATGTATAATTGAAATGCACACTAACAGTTGTAAGGGCATAAAAATTGGTTTACGATTGCATAATAAAAACTTGGGTTTGCACAGTGAAATACCAGAGAGGAATATAAGGGATGCGTCTTTTCACTAGACCCTTTCACACAAACCCTTTCAGCCAAGTGCCAGAATAGAACGGCTTCTTGGATTACCAGGAAGGCTTAAGAATAAGACTGAACTGACACATTCAGATGCAAAAATGGGGCCCAGCTGTTATTTTTTCACATTGGAGATGAAAGACCTGCTTGAATAAATATTTTTAGAGCCCACATTGGAACATATAGGATCTCCGGACACATACCAACCATCTCAACACCCTAGGTCCACTTAGCATCATAATGTATAAGTGACCCTGCAGTGTAAAAACCTTTAATGGTTATTTCATTTATTAATTCATAGTTCCACCAGATGTGCTTAAGTACAAATTTAGGATTTAAACATCCTGTATAAACAGGGTTAAGCAAATGTAAGAAGCCGGGGGCAAGAGAGCCCAATCCTAGCAGGCATTTCTGCTTCTATAAACAGTCATAATAAAAATTTCAAAAAGGCAGTCTGAGCTGGAATTTTCAGAGTGCACTGATGTTCTGCCTCTCAGGATTTGTCCAACTGTGCATATCTGATAAAAATAAAAATTGAATCCTTTCTGGAAGCTGCATTTCAATTAGAAGTTTTAAGAGAAGAGTCTGCATTATAATATAAACAATGTAAAAAACTTCTAAAACTGCATGTAGATTCTGTGTGTGTGAATGGGGGCATTAATGAATGCCATTAGGCTTTTTTCCTCCAGGTTGAATGTTCTTGATTTATACAGAATATTGTGAATCAGGAAAATACCACATTAGCACCACTAGATGGAACTCAAGATCAAAGGAAATAGATATCTTCTTTACTATGACTGTCAGCTGCATCCAGTGGCCGCAAGGCGGTATTTTCCCAAACCATTCTTTTTTAATAAATGAATGACATTCAAACCGGAGAAAATTAGCCTAATAACAGTCCATTTTCTCCTAATCGCACATATTGAATGTTCGTGTAGTTACATGAGACAAATAGGTCTGAATTTTTTAAATTATACCCACAAGAACTTATATATGGTTTATACAAATTTTAAAAAGTACTCAAAAGTTAGGGACCTTAGATTGTACGCCCTTGAGGGTTAGGGGCTGATGTGAATGTACAATATATATGTAAAGCGCTGCGTAAATTGACAGCGCTATATAAGTATAAATGGACCACAAGGTAAAAAATGCAAGAAGGTAAGAAAACAAGTGCAACAATATGAATGCAGTAACAAATGTGCCACAAAACACTGCAAACCCGCTATGACTCAAATCTTAAAGACACTAAAGCTTTTTTATTTTTTTTTTTTTTAAATAACAAAACCTGCTCTGTGCAGTGATTATTCACACAGCAGCCCCGATTCTTTTTGAGTGCTCGCTAGTGCTCCTACCCCTCAAACAGTGTCCCCAGGGAAAGCCACTTGCCCTGGGGGCATTGCTGTGTGCTCGTCCCCAGGCTGCTGCTCTATGCGCCCATAAAACACAGAGCCCCTCCGCCCGCTCTCTCCTCACTGGCTGTGACTGACAGCAGACGCTGTCAAGAACAAAGGCATCTGGCACTACCAAACTGGCCATGAGCACAAGAAGTAGAACAGGAAAAGCTGAGAATGCATAGGTGGTCAACTCTCTGGGTCTGTAATGCTAGCAATTTTAACATGTGGCTTTAAAAGGAGATAACCTCTGCTTATACACTTTTTCTTCATATTTAATATGCAACCATTTTTTTTTTCCCCCCATTTATGGCTGGCCATAGACGGGCCGTTTATCGGCCGATAAACGAAAAATCAGTCGTTGCTGCCATGAATGCTGCCACCAATGCTTATGAAAAACGGCCGTTTTTCATGGATTTTCCAGCATGACTGATAAAAAGAAACAAGAAGATCCGCGAAAAACGGCCGACGGCATTGCCCCACTAACGGTGTGAATATCAGCCGATTTTTCGTTCGGACGAAAATTCACCAGATAAATGACCTGTATATGGCCTGCATAAAGGTTACTTCACCTTTACAAAACACAGCCAATACAGATAAGGCGACTGTGTAGATAAAACAAACTGCAGCTTTGCCTAAAGTTGACTAATGCCTTCTAATCGATGTAGGCCATTTATCTAACCTATGAAGCCTGACTGCAAAACTTCCAGGACATTGCTAGGTGAGGCCTAGTCATTACTATTCACCTCCACCATCACAGGAGTGAGCTCTCAAACACTGAGCTCAGAGCTACTGCATCAGGGGAGAGAGTATGTGAAGGGGTTTGGATCCTCTTGTGATGGTGGAGGTGAGCAGTAACAGTGGGCCTCTCTTAGCAACATCCTGGGAGTATTCCAATCAGGCTTCATGATATAAGTAAATGACCAACACCTATACCAAGGGCATTGATTTTTGCCAAAAATGCAAAGTTTAGTTCATTTTTCTTCTTCAGACACCCCTTACCTGCATAGGCAAGGTTTTTTTTTTTGAAAAAGTGAACTATACCTTTAACCTCCCTAGTGGTATGATTATGTCCATATTTCTGTGCTGAAAGCGGTACATTTTTTTGCAAGGAAATATGTCGTTTTTTTATTGTAGGCCTGTAATTTTTAGGAATAACTAACTGAAATCTGTCCGAACAAGAGTCTAGTAAACATTCCGGGTAGCATAAAACTTGAAACACAAAATCATAAATTATAATTTAATAATCATAAAAAATAATATAATAATAAATTTAATTCAATAATATAATCAAACCAAAAACACTGAAATTTGAAATATAGCGCCAAGTTTGCACATCACTGAGCGAAGTCGCAGAATCGGTTTCCGTGTCTGATGATGAATTTCCCCACAAATCATTATCACTCAATTCTGCAAATGGTTCTAATTTACCATCGCTGTTCTCTAGCTGGTCTAAAACCGTTTTTTTACCTAAAGGGACGCTTTTTGGACGCCATGGACTTCTCTACATTTCCAGGCAGAAAGAACAATCAAAATGCAGGCAGGGCACAGGACAAAGCAGTAGGGACAAAATGTATGTGAAATGGTTTGAAACAGCAATGTTTTACTATGTTATTTTAGTTTATTAGAAAATGACTTAAAATTTTTAAATTTGCCCCCAGTTCCGGCCCCCATACGTCCCGATGCTCACAGGGACCGGAACACGGAAGGATGCCAGGATCGGCCAGAGGAGATGGCCGGGGACGCTGCAGGGGACGCATCGCGGGAGCAAAGGACAAGGTAAGCGCTGCAGGGAATCCCTGAGCAACGCCGCATGGTATTCCCGAGTGTACCTTGGGGTTACCGCTTTTGGTACTTAAACTTTACCCCGAGCTACACTCGGGAATACCGCCAGGGAAGTTAAAGGAGAAGTAGGGCCCTACTTCTCCTTGGGGACCACAGGAGTGCACTTTGTTCTGCACTCCTGTAAACGGTATTCAGCCTGCTGTTGGCTGACATCACTGGTCCAGACCCTGGAGAGATCCCGACTTTAATGTCAGGATCCACCCAGATGCCTGGACCGGCAGCTGGCTCAGTCTTTCGGCGATCCACTGGGTTTGAGCTGGAAGGACAGAGCAGAGACAGTCACTGGCTCTTCGTTCACTGAAGACTGAGAACTGAGCAACCAGCAGTGTTTGATCACTCAATTCTCAGTGCAGAGCTGGCGAGGGATAGCTGCAGCATTGGATTAATCCTGCATCCACCTAGATGAGTATAAACGTTTTGTTTTATTTATCTTGAATTACTTTTAAAGTGCTACTAAAACCACAACAGTAAAATCAGTTTGTATATGCAGTAAATCATGCTTCTTATACTCACTGTGGAACCTAAGGGGTTAATCCTCTGCATTGTGTAAACATGCTGTTTGATCCTGACTTCTCTGATCCTTCCCTTTTTCCAGTGCCCCCCTCTTATCTCCTAAGACAGTGCGGAGTCACTGTGCACATACTCAGTTTGGTATGTATTGCTAGAAAGATTGGCTGTTTTTTTCTTGGGAGACTGCATGTGATCAGCACAGGGCCAATCAGCACAGAGGTGATGGGTCCAGTATCCTCCTAGTGTACAATGAAAACTCCTCTTACAAGCTTTAACCACTGCTCTGCTGGACACTGATAGAAGTCACAAGACAGCTATATACTGCTGATGAGAACAGGTATTTAGCACTTTATATCTACTAAATTAACTGAACTTTACCTACTAAAACAGCATCATTATCTGCTTAATTCTCTAATAATTTATCCCAGTTGGTGTGGTATTCTGAGCATTCCACTAGAAGCAGTACCCTGGTGTACCCCTTTCTCACCTATGTGGCACTGGACAATGCATTTTCAGTAATCATGAAGTACATAGGCAGAGAAAATCTATACAAATGAGTAATGAAGTAACAACATTTTAAAACGTAAAACAGTTTCCCAAGAATGTAAAGTGACAGCTATTAACATCTTGCTATAGCTGGCCATAGATTGATCAAAACCCGTCTGGTTCAGCAGGGCCCAGCTGAATTTAGTTCCATGCATGGCCACGGTGGTTGAAGTGTCAGAGTTGCATCTTTTCTTTCAATAGGTTTTGAAGAACAAAAGAACAAACCATCTCGGTGCCAATGATTATTTAGAGAATAAAGTATGGAGGGTTGTGGTCATATTAGCCTGAGATGCTGCATATCATCTGCTATTAGTTTGCTCTTCTAAGGTAGCCTGACAACTGAGATCTGAGTGCAATGTGTAACTTCTTAGCCAATATGGACTTCTCTTCCGATGTTTGTTCAGAAAACCACACAGCTAATATTATACAGGCACAAAAATCTTAAAAACAGTTCAGTAATAAAATCTAGCCTACAGGGCTGACCCAAATTGACAAACAGTGCTGAGTTTTTAAATACTACATATTTTGACTTTAAAGCTGCAAAATTATAAATTACAAATGTTGAACACGCAGAAAAGATAAATTAAAAAAACAAGAATAGTATGCAATTTGTAGTGCTTGTTACAGCAGAAAAATAAACATTATAACTGGTTACATCAATAGGAGCTAATTACTAGGGGGAAATAGACGGTTGCCTTGGCTTAGTAAACGTGGTAAAAATTCACTTTGTACGAAATACTCAATCACATGAAAGGAAAATTAGAGTATAACTAAAAGGCAAAACTTTTTTTTGCGTTTTGAACAGAGTGGAGAGGGATTAGAACCTCTGTCAGTTTTTATTGCTGTGTCCTCATTAAGGAGATTCGCTCCATTTGTCCTGTTTACCATTATCATTGAAAGGAAGGGAAAAGAAAAACCCAAATATTGGTTTGTTCCCACAAAAGTAGTATAGAGAGTAAATGAATGGGGACATTAGTTCTGGTGACCTGGGGATTCCCTTCATTTGCAGGGATTTACTCTCATTTACTGTTTGGCTATGGGACAGGAAGTAAAGGAAAATCTCCAAAATTATTATAACCCTCCCTTACTCTATCCAAAATGAAGAAATAAAAAATTTTGCCTATAGTTCTACAAAAAAGAAAAAAAAAAAAAAAAAAGCTTGCATGATATAATGAGGGATGTCAGTACATCTTCCTTACATTTATTTAGACTCCATTCACATTTTCATTTTCATAGTGGGATTGTCACATGATTCTGTGGGTTGCATAGGGCCAGCGCATTCAATTGAATGGGCTGCCCTATGCATGTTTGTTACCCTAACAAAAGCTCCTGCTCCTTTTTGAGCAACACACTCGTGATTTTTAATGGCGCGGCGTGATTCTGTCTCATGACAATTGCAATAGAATCGCTTCATGTTTGGGGTGCCATTAAAGATAATGGTGCCCAAACACTTGTTTTGCAGCAACTGCCACAAGATCTTGAATCAAGGGAAAAATTGTGGCAATTCTTCCCAATGTTCCGAATTGCGAAGTGTGAACGGGGCAGGGAAAGTTCCCTTGCAAAAGGAACAGCATTCAGTATCTGCCTTAAAGCAGAACTCCAGTTCAAAATTTTTATTTGCCCATGCAGTGGGGCCTTGACCTCACTGCATGGGTTAGAGTGGAGTTCCAGTGAAAATAGAAAAAAAAATAAATAAAAGTCAGCAGCTACAAAAACTGTAGCTGCTGACTTTTAAAAAACGGACACTCACTTGTCCCTCGGTTCTGCGGTGTCCTCACCACAGCCAGTTTCACTGGCTGCCCTGTGTTCCTGACGCCGGCATCTTCAGCGTGGGCACCAGTCAGTGACAGCTTGCAGCTTCACATCTGTGTGCTCACTACGTGTGCGCAATGGAAGTGGGAGTGAGTACCTGTCACTTTCAGGTACCTGCTCCCCACCCCCCACACCGCTCCACAAAGGTGCCAATCCTTAATGGGGAGCGGGGGACCAGTCCTTAAAGCGGAACTTCCCCTTTTGGGTGGAACTCCGCTTTAACTACTTGTTTTGTCCAAGGGCTCAGGGTAAAGCTATACTTACCCTGTCCTCTGATCCTCCAGAAAATCATGTTCCCCTACGTCCAGAGGTAGACTGTTCCTGTCGTCCTCATGTCCATATCCGGTCTATGGGCGTGACGACGTCAAAGGCAGCCCATTCACAAGACCACTAACGTGGGGGGGCGGGGGTGGGCATGAGCGGCAGGGACCAGTCTTGTACTCGGAGGATCGGCTGATTAGATAAGCATATCTCCGCTTGCCAAATCCCCTAGACAAAAACAAGCATTTAATCCATGCAGTGCGTGAACGGTCCCACTGCATGGGAGAAAAAAAAATATTTTTGGGGCTGGAGTTCTTCTTTAAGTAAATCAACATAATGAATAATAAGTGAATGCGAGCGCACATAGAAGCAATCAGCCGCTATGCACCAAGGTAACCAAAACAAACCTCAAAAGATCAAAATGTATAAAATGTGCAGCGCTCAAATAAATTACAATAAAAAGATAAATGTGAATATAATCATAAAAAGCATCATGAATAATAATCAATAAATAGTAAAGTTCATAAGGTGACAAAAGTGATCCTAGGAATCCTGCATCCTCTTATAATTCGGTGCTTGTGCGATCTAGTATGGAAGAAATGCGCACTCACCGGAGCGCATAGTAAAATGCGCCTTTATATAATATATCCTGATGTCATCAAGGTCATCTAAAATGGGGCAGGGATGGGGATGACTCCTTCTCAGAATATGTGGATCCTGGGGCTTTAGGTGTAGATCAAAGGAATGCCAGAGTCCCCTTTAAGGGATGGATGGATGCAACTCACCAGATGTATAGGAAGCTGGATACTGGGTTGTCTGAAAGTTAATTCTACTTACTTCCCTCCTTTCTTCTGTATCAAGGAAAACGCACCCTCTCAGTACACCCTCACTTACCAGTTCCTAGGAGCACTTTAGTCACCTTATGAACTTTACTATTTATTATTCATGATGCTTTTTATGATTATATTCACATTTAATCTTTTTATTGTAATTTATTTGTGTGCTGCACATTTTATACATTTAAATCAACATAATGCCTTTTAATTTGCAGGAGCTTCAGCAATTTGGGTCACTAGCTCACCCAACTCCCGATGGCAGAATTATTCACTGTAGCCAAAGTGAAGTTAAGGTATACATACAGCGATTTACATTTTACTTCGAAGAAGTGGAAAGCGAACATTAATTTTCCAACCAAGGACACAGTTCTGGAAAGACCTCCCTAAATGCAAGGAAAGTGAAGCTAGCACTTAAAGTGGAACTACAATGTATCTGAGCTCCACAAGCCAAAACCACACTTTTAATATTCAAAGCAAATTCCCCCCATCCATCCATATCACCCCATGCTTTATTTTGCTGAGAAATCACTTTGAAAAACACTCTGGCGTAAGGGCAAAATTATTCATGTAGCATTTACTACCTGGAATCCATCTGCCCTTAGTTCAGGCATGCAGACAGGAGGGTGTGCTTAGCTGAAAAAAACAACACTTCCACCCTCCTGGACACTGCTGGGATGTATGTCATCATTTGCCTAGGCCTGGAAACCAGGAAATAACTAAAGAAATGTAGGGAAAAAAAATAAAAAAGGTTAAGTAAAGAGAATATACCTTTCTATTTACTAACGCTAGCAGCATAAGCATGAAAAATGGTAAAATGTTGATTGACAGAGTGAAGTTCCCCTTATATAAAGAATATACAGTATGCATTACACCAAATATGTCAGTTCTTACAAATGAGCCCCTGGAAGATGAAGGTTTCTGATGCAGATCTGAAGCTCTGGGTGAGGAACAGAAGGCGATTCAGTGTCTTACGCCTGTCATTCAGCCACTCCTCTGTGCAGCAATATAAATGGGTTGTTTTCTAGTCGCAAATAGTTCCAGAGCAGGTGAGAAGGAAACATTAGGTTCACACATAAATCACTTCACAGCTAAATACTCCATTACCATACGTCCTCTGACCTGGCTGACCCCGCAGCAGTTAATCCATTATAAAGGAACAATGTAAGTTCCAGCATCGAGATGCTAGTGGAGCAAGCAATGGGCATGCATTCCTAGAGCACAACCTACTGGGCTTTTTATCGCCTTCTACAGCATTGAATGTTTGAATTCAGTGTAGAATCAACCTCCGAATGTACACAATAACCGCCTGATGCAATTTAAACCATGACATCATTTGATGAACCATGTCCCCTTTCCATAGAAAAGCAAACAAGTAGTGACAACAAGAAAGGTATTTTTGTGCTCTGGGGACAGCAGGTTTAAACATATTTTCCAAAATATTTAAACATTTGGAAAGAATTCTGCTATCTTCAATGTCCTCCGCTTTACTAGGAAGGAAGGATGGAACGCTCAAGTTTAGACCTTAAAGTATTACTAAGCTCAGGACCCCGCATTCACTATGTCCGGCCTCCCCGGACCCCGCATTCACTATGTCCGGCCTCCCCGGACCCCGCATTCACTATGTCCGGCCTCCCCGGACCCCGCATTCACTATGTCCGGCCTCCCCGGACCCCGCATTCACTATGTCCGGCCTCCCCGGACCCCGCATTCACTATGTCCGGTCTCCCCGGACCCCGCATTCACTATGTCCGGTCTCCCCGGACCCCGCATTCACTATGTCCGGTCTCCCCGGGCCCCGCATTCACTATGTCCGGTCTCCCCGGGCCCCGCATTCACTATGTCCGGTCTCCCCGGACCCCGCATTCACTATGTCCGGTCTCCCCGGACCCCTCATTCACTATGTCCGGTCTCCCAGGACCCCCCATTCACTATGTCCGGTCTCCCAGGACCCCCCATTCACTATGTCCGGTCTCCCAGGACCCCCCATTCACTATATCTGGCCTCCCAGGACCCCGCATTTACTATATCTGGCCTCCCAGGAACCCAGCATTCACTATATCTGGTCTCCCCGGACCCTGCATTCACTATATCTGGTCTCCCCGGACCCTGCATTCACTATATCTGGTCTCCCCGAACCCTGCATTCACTATATCTGGTCTCCCCGGACCCTGCATTCACTATATCTGGTCTCCCCGGACCCCGCATTCACTATATCTGGTCTCCCTGGACCCCGCATTCACTATATCTGGTCTCCCACAGTGCACAGAACATGGAAATGCAATTATTTTAGTAAATATATACTGCTAAATACCTTTTCTCATCAGCAGTACATAGCAGTATTGTGACTTCAGCTGAACACTGGTTAAAGCTTGTTGGAGGAGTTTTCTTTCTGCTCTAGAAGGATGTAAAACCCCTGACCTCTGTCTTGATTGGCCCTGTGCAGATCACATGCACTCTCCCAAGAAAAAAAAAAATAAAACCTCTAGTAATACACACTAAACTGAGCATTTGCAGAAGGGCACGGGTTCAGTCTGTCATATCAGCGTGGACATTTGAACAAGAGGAGGGACAGAGAAGACAGGATCAAACATCCTTTTTAAACAATACAGAGGATTAACCCCTTAGGTTCCAAAGTGAGTATAACAAGCATGCTTTACTGCTTATACAGTGATTTTACTGTTGTGGGTTTAGTAACACTTTAAAGTGGTAGTAAACTTTTTTTTTTTTTTTTACTTTTACCTACAGCTAAGATTATAATAAAGCTTACCTGTAGGTAACATGAATATCTCCTAAGCATGCACTGTTTAACCACTTGACAACTGCACTATAGCTCGAATGACAGCTACAGCACAGTTGTCCAGTTCGCCCCCTCCCACACGCCCACCCAGCGATCTCTGTGTCCTATGGACATAGCTGATCACGTGATGTGGTAAAAGGCCAATCACAGCAGCCTTTTACCACGTGATTAAATGCAGGTAAATGCAGTTGCCAGTTATCAGCTGCACTTTCAGCGATGAAAATACTGCTGAGAACTGGCAAGTGTCAGCGAACAGATCAGCACTGATGATCAGTGCCGCCTGTCAGTGCAGCCTCATCAATGCACATCAGTGAAGCAGAAAAATTACCTGTATCCAAAATGTTATAATAGAAACAAAGAAACTTTACTTTTTAAATTTTTTTGTTTATAGCGCAAAAAATAAAACACCCAGCAGCGAATACTACCAAAGCAAAGCTCTACTTGTGTGGAAAAAAATGATAAAAATGTCATATGGGTACAGTGTTGCATGACCGCGCAATTGTCATTCAAAGTGCGACAGTGCTGAAAGCTGTAAATTGGCCTGTGCAGGAAGGGGGTATAAGTGCCCTGTAGGCTAGTGGCTAACCACTTGCCTTCCAGAGGATTTACCAACCCCCCCCCCCCCCCTTCCTTCCTGACCAGGCCGTTTTTTGTGATACGGCGCTGTGTTATTTTAACTGACAAATGCGCGGACATGCAACACTGCACATAAATTAACTTTATGTCCTTTTTTTCCCACAAATAGAGTATTCTTTCGGTGGTATTTGATCACCTTTGCGTTTTGATTTTTGTACTATGAACAAAAAGAAGACGGACAATTTAAAAAAAAATATACATTATTTTTTGCTATAAAACATGTCCAGTAAAAAAATAAATAAATTTAGGCCAAAATGTATTATGCTACATCTTTGCTAAAAACTATTAAAATCCCAATACGTGTAAATTAATTGGTTTACGTGAAAGTTATAGCGTCTACAAATGGCGGTATATATACTGGAATTTCTTTTTTTATACTAGTAATGGCGGCGATCAGCAACCCATAGTGGGACTGCGGTGGGCATTCTGACACTGGGGGGGAACAAACTGCCACTGACATCCTAATGACACTAATACAGTGATCAGTGCTTACAAAAAGCACTGATACTGTACTAATGACACTGAGCAGGAAGGTGTTAACATCAGGGGTGATCAAAGGGTTAACTGTGTGCTGTTTTACATGCGCTGTATGTGTTTTACTAGGGAGACATGCTGCTGTGTTTTCTCTGCTGTACAGAGAAATACACAGCAGCATGTCCTTGCTGTCAGGAGAGAGACCTGTGTTTACACACAGTTCTCTCCCTTGCCAGCTTTGCCCGACAATCGCTGGGTGCTGGTGAGGAATCTCCGGTTGGGACCCGGTGATTGACATCCATAGCTGCCAATAGCGGCACGGGTAGGGAGTCATGTGCGCCCCTCACCTACCATGAAATGCAAATCATGATTTTGCTCAGCCCTACCACCCTGTAGCAGTAGTTCTACTATAATGCGGCGGGAAAGCGGTTAAGGTAAGTTTTACATAATGTGCTAGTATGCGATGCATACTAGCACATTGTGACATGACCTTGCAGGGGACTTTTTTTTTCCTGCGGTTTACTACTGCTTTAAAGTGGAACTACGCTGCATCTGAGCACAACAAAGCAAAAAATGCTATACAATTAATTTTTAATATTCAAAGCAAACTCCCCCATCCATCCAGGCCCCCATGTTTTATTTTGCTAAGAAATCACTTAATAAGAAACACCTCTAGCATTTCTGGCTCTGGCCATCTTGAGAAATGGCACATAATGTAGCAAATACTTCCTCACATCCATCTGCCCTTAGTTCAGGCATAAGCAATAGAGTTTGGCTTAGCTGAGAAACCCCCTCCTCCCCTCCAGAAGATTCCTGGTATTACATGCATGAAGGTAAAAAAAACCTTCTGTGTGCAGTAGCCCCCCAATATTTACCTGAGCCACTGGCTCCCGCTACTGTCAATCACAACAGGTGAGCCAATGAGGAGCAAGCTGCTTGCTGTAGGAGCACTCATCAGGAGGGAGGGGCTAGGAGCGCCAGCAGGGGACCCAAGAAGAGGAATATTGGGGCTGCTCTGTGCATAACCCCCAAGATGTTAACCCCTTCCTGCCTGGTGTCATTAGTACAGTGTCAGTGCTTTTTATTAGCATTGATCACTGTATTAGTGTCACTGGAGATGTCAGTGGCAGTTAATTACCCCCAGTGTCAAAATGCCTGCCGCCATTCTGCAAAAAGTCGCTGATCTCCGCCTTTACTAGTAAAAAAATAAAAATAAAAATTCCAGTATATATACCGCCATTTGTAGACGCTATAACTTGGCATGTACACCAATTAATTTACACGGGATGGGATTTTCTTTTGCAAAGACATGTAGCAGAATACATCTTGACCTAAATTTATGAAATTTTATTTTTTTTATTGGACATGTTTTATAGCAAAAAGTCAAAAATATTGTTTCTTTTTTTCAAAATGGTCGTTTTTTTTTTTCCCCACAAAAAATAAAAACCGCACAGGTGATCAAATACCACCGAAAGAAAGCTCTATTTGTGGGGGAAAAAAAGGACATAAATTTAATTTATGTACAACGCTGCATGACAGTGCAATTGTCAATTAAAGTAACGAAGTGCCGTATCGCAAAAAATGGCCTGGTCAGGAAGGGAGGTAAATCCTCTGGAGGGCAAGTGGTTAAGAACCTTTATCTAACCATCAGTCTGGTACACATTTCTGTGTACACTAATTTCCATCCCTTTGAATAAAAAATATGAGATACCTTTTCAGTATAGCTTGCTAAAAAGTACATGTCTGTGCTTCGCAGAGAGCACCTCTTAATAGGTTGTGGAGGCATTCGGTGTCTCATATTCTGCTGTGTCCAATAGCCTGTGGTATGCACAACCTAAATAATAAAGCTGCCATTATTGAAATACTTTAGCAGCTGTTACAGCTGAAAATTAAAATGAAGTCACACATTCCCTTAACAGTCTGAAAACAACAAGCAGATGCAATTCAACATCTATTCACCCGAATATTAATAAACATTTTTATGCTTAATCTGGAGTACAAACATTGTTCTTCTGCATGCTACGAGCCAACATATACAACTTTCAATGAAAGATCAGTTATGTTTTTAAACACTCGATGTAGTTTATACATTGTATGTATGCCACATTTTCTAAATTCCTTAACTGACAATCTGCTGCTTTAGAAGAATTTTACACAGATCAGCAATAACATTGTGACCACCCACCTAATACTGAATAGGTCCCTCTTTTGGGGCCAAAACAGCCCTGACCCATCAGGGCATGGAAGCCACTAGACCTCTGAAGGTATGCTGTGTTATCTGGCCCCAAACTATCAGTAGCAGATCCTTTAAGTGCTGTACGTTGTGAGGTGGGTCCTTCATGGGTCAGACTATTTTCCAGCACATCCCACAGATGATCAATTGTATTCATTTGGTGGCCAAATCCAAACCTTGAACTCGTGTTTCTCAAATGATTCTTGATGGGAATACCATTTCCATGAAGGGGTGTTCATGGTCACCAACTATGTTAAGGTAGATGGCACATCCACATGAATGGCAGGATCCAAGGCTTCCCAGCAGAATATTGCCCAAAGCATCACAATGCCCTCACAAACTTGCCTTCCTCCCATACTACATTCTTGTGCCATCTCTTTCCCAGGTAAGTGATGCACACATACCCGGCTACGTACATGATGCAAAAGTCACCGAACCAGGTCACCTTCTTCCATTGCTCTGTGGTCTAGTACTGATGCTCACATGCCCATTGTAGGTGCTCCCAGTTGTGGACACGGATTAGCATGGGCAACCCAATTGGTCTGCAGCTACTCAGCCCCATACACAAAAAAGTGCCATGCTTAATTTCCATCAACTTCACAGCCAACAGGTTTACTTGCTGCCCAATATATCTTACCAACTTTCTGATGGCATTGTAACGAGATTTTCTGGGTTTGGATACCTACTGAGGCTTTATAAGGGCTCGTTCACACTTGACTGTTTTACCAACGCTTGCCAAACGCCCCTATAGCGTTTGCAGAGCGTTTTTTAATGCTCGGCAAACGCTCCGCAAACGCCGCATGTGCGGTTTAGCAGCAGTTGCTAGGTGTTTGTCGAGCGTTAAAAACGCCCCACAAAACGCCTATAATGAAGTTTAAATGGTGTTACCGCCACGCAAACGCCGGCTGGGCGTTTGCGGAGCGGCACCATAGGCTAGAATAGGAGGCTTCAACGCCTCCTGACTCGACCAGAGGCATCCGTTTTGGCGCGACGCTAACGCTCCCGTTAGAACAGCACCCTGTGCTGCAATGTGCAGAATTGTCCGAAGCATTTGGGAAGCGGTAAAAACGCTTCCCAAACGCCTCTCTGCTGCCTGCACACAACGCTAGTGTGAACATAGTGTCAGTGATGTTCTCTTGCTCTCCACTGGAACCTACAAAAATGGCCAGGAACACACCAAACTCTCAGGTGGCCATGAACAGAGTTGGGGGTTACAGTAGGGAGATCGCACTGTTATCCCAATATCCAAGACTTTCAGGAGGTGGCAATTTAGCCAATGAGGATCCACCTATAACCAAATCTTTTTATTTTAAGGCTAACTGACCCTTTAATGCTTTTGACATCAATCCCTCTGCCCTGAATTCTGAAATTATTAGCAGCTATACAAAAATCTTATTATTATTTAGATGCATATTGCACAAATTTACTTTAAATGTGTCCATGTGGCCAACCAACATATCTGCATTCTATTAACAAGTCAATTTATTAAAAGAAACATCTGCACATGGTTTGTATCCCAAATAGTCAAGCGAGATACCACAATATGGAAGGAACAAGGATAGCTAGTTTGTTTACTGGCTTATTAAACCAAACGAATGCAACCGCTGTATGGCAGCACGCTGCCATCTCTGTGATGTTCCAAAACATTCCATCTGGAGTCCATGGTCCTAATTTTAATGTGTCACACAAGGCCATTTTTTGCCAAGACTGTCAAAATTGGGAAAAACAACAAAATAGAATCTGAATTGAAAACACTCAAACTACAAAAGAAGATTTGATTATTTACAACATTTTCCCATTCGCACTTTAGTTGGACTCATGCTTGAGGATATTTGCACAACAAAGCTAAGGAGTCACTACTGCAAATAAATTTGCTCTGAGAAAGGGTTTTATTATTTTCTTATAAAATTTTGTTCAAATTTCACTTGCAGAACGACCACAGAAGTCCAAAATTAAGTTATTGTCCCATTAACTGCACAGTCAAATATGTATGTGCTACAAGCAAGAAAGTAATTAAAAATACAATTGTTGTCCCCAGCCAGAGCTCATGTGCCACGAATGACTCTTAAAGCTGAAATTCAGGAAGTATTTGTATTGCGTCCTTACATTGGTCTCTCTTGACACATTACTATGCATATCTCATACCTGATGGGTCTTTATGGAAGCTAACAATTATTTCCACTGTAATTGCCACAATCTTCCAGGTCCTGCTGGGGGTTCCACGTGAGCAGCCCCCCCTACACAATGACCACAGGGGGTCACTTACTCAGCACTGCAGCCATTCATAAAATGACTTTTAATTTTTTCAATTAACACAAGGTGTTCTGATTGGATTGTAGAATGGAGGGGCAATGACCTCTCAATCTCCACCTCACTCAGAAACAGCTTTTATACATTGAAAAACATACAAAGTGTTTCAAGAATGGTGGAAGTTAGGTAGCAACCCTCTGTGGTCAGTGTGCAAGAGGAAGCAGCTCACACAGGACCTGGAAGATCACTGCTACTACTACTACAGTGATTGTCAGATTACACAGCAGTCCATCAAGTATGACACGTGCATATTTACAAAGTTGGAGCAATGGAACTATGCAATAAATATCATTCGGGGAGTTCAGCTTTATGGAACCCATAGACATGCTACCAGTGGCCTGACCCATCCACTTTTGGCCAGTCACAGTCAAAAGGGAATGAGAACTGGGGCAGGTTAGAATGCCTATCCTAATATGTAGTGTACCCCCAAAGAAGCAAACTTCACTAGAACTCTCTCATGCCCCACAGTCCTGCCTAGCTCTTCTACACTAAAATATTCATGCAAGCTTAGCAAACCTGGCCTTTTACGTTTAAGGAGTGTTCTGCAATGCCCTGAAGGTTTTTTTTCACCTGGGAGCCTTCAGATCATGACTTCATGTCTGTCTATCTTATGTCAATGGGCTAGCTTGGAACTTCACAGAAAGTTTGGAACACGGACTACATTATTAATTTCTTCTTTTACCAAAGTTTCTATCCAAAAAAAAAAAAAGAAATTTCAGATTACAAAATTGACTTACGGGCCCACTACAATTACATGAGAATAATACACATGTAATCAATAGGAGGCTGGGTACAACAAACAATAGGTAAGAGCATTACCAAGAGTAGCTGGGCATGTGTCGCTATGCTCTAGTGGAGGTGACCATCACAGGGTATCAACTGGTTATAATATAATCGATATGGGACCCCACATGTGTAGTTTCTGATAAAAGGGACTGTAAGTGTTAACCAAAAGAAAAAGGAGAGATTGTTTTTGTAAGAAAGGAGAATAGGAAACAAAAAAGGGGAGGCAGAAGAGAGGAGCAAGTTGAAACAACAGCGGGAGAACCCAAATGGGAAGGAAAGAAGTCAAGGGAAGAAGACAGAATAAAAATGTAAATCTCACCACAAAGAACAAAACTTTTATTGAAAAATATTTCTCAACCATAATAGATAAATATAGCCTTTTTGTGAACCACATGCCTTCGCAAGTCTAGACATCGCCTTGTAAAAGTACCAGTGACATCACTGTGCCATACAGAGCAGAGTTATGGGAGGGACCAATCAGGCTCCACCTACTAAAGATTGCCTATAGAAATCTACAGAGGGACGGAGACAAGACCAGTCACCCTGCACAAGGAGAGAGCAGCAGCAGAGAGCGGTCCTTATTACAAGAAAAACTCCTGCAGAGAGGCAACGTTTCACACTGGACAACTGCACAGATCTGGAAGAAATACATAAAACACACCAAGATTCACATAAGAATACACACACTTCTTGTATTTAGTCAATTTGCTTATCCCAGAGTTTAGAGGTGTACTCACTTTTGTTGCCAGCAGTTTAGACATTAATGGCTGTGTGTTGAGTTATTTTGAGGGGACAGCAAATGTTATCCAAGCTGTACACTCACTACTTTACATTGTAGCAAAGTGTCATTTCTTCAGTGTTGTCACATGAAAAGATATAATAAAATATTTACAAAAATGTGAGGGGTGGACTCACTTCTGGGAGATACTATCTATCTATATATATATATAAATTTAAATGTTTATTTCATTTCAGGTACTTATATGGCGCTGTCAATTTACGCAGCACTTTACATTCCATTCACATCAGTCCCTAACCCTCAAGGGTTGTACAATCTAAGGTTCCTAACTCACCTTCATACATACACATACTAGGGCCAATTTAGACAGGATCCAAATAACCTATCAGCATTGTATTTGGAGTGTGGGAGGAAACCAGAGGACCCGGAGGAAACCCATGCAGGTATAGGGAGAACATGCAAACTCCAGGCAAGAGGGGCCGTGGCTGGGATTCGAACCAACGATCCTAGTACTGCCAGGCAGAAGTGTTAACCATTTAGCCACTGTGCTCCCCATATATAGCAGCATATATGCTGCTTTATATATAAAGTGCTGCATAAATTGACACAAGTACCTGTAATAAATAAATAAATAACTGGTCATATTTCAATCTATCTATCTATGGCTGACTTAAAGTGGAGCTCCACCCAAAAGGGGAAGTTCCACTTTAAGTACTGCTTCTGCTCTCCCCATTAAGGATTGGCACCTTTGAAAGTGGGAGGGGGAGCGGGAACCCGAATTTGACAGGTCCCCGCTCCGGAAGCGGAAGGTGTCCTCCCTCCCCGTAGTCTTTTGGAACATGTGACAGGTCCCAGAAGACTACATGACCATTCACGAAACGCAGTGCTACTCGCGCATGCGCAGTAGGTACCCAGCTGTGAAGCCGCAAGCTATCACAGCCGGGTGCCCACACTGAAGATGCCGACCTCCTGGAATACAGGACGGCCGGTGAAACGAGTAGCTGAGGGCACAGCACAGGACCGAGGGACAGGCAAGTGGCTGTTTTTTAAAAGTGAGCAGCTACAGTTTTTGTAGCTGCTTACTTTTATGTTTTGATAGGTTGAGTGGAATTCCGCTTTAAGCCTCCTTTTCCAGCACAAGAACAGAGGTTGCCACTAGTGATCCAATTCTAAAGAGGCTTATTGTCTGTTTATATGGTGGCTAGGATATTTTCTAAACTGGCCATACACATAGATTTGTTCTGCATAACTTGCAGAGTGAACAAAGGAAATCTAACATCCACACCAACAGTTCAGATGGACGAATCACCCACTGTGGGCTATTGTATTCTGACAGCCGGGGCCACAGACTGGCAGAAAACTCAAAGTGCATCTGACTGCATGCAGACACTATTCGGCCACCAATTTTCCACCAAGCGTCTTCAAATAAAATGTCAAGTGAAAAAAACTGACTTGTCAATCCAAATATTGCTTACAGGGCCACCAACGGAGCAAATTTCAATGTGTGCACGGCCAGCCTAAGTCACGGACCTAGAACACTTGTGTGGATGATGCCATTAGTTTACATTGTATAAAATACAGAATTGCAATTAAATTTTCCACTATGCTTTGAACATACTGCAAAAACATTGGGGTCATCTTGGACCTGCTGTTTTATAAAGCAAAAAGTGTAAAAGGCAATCTTCTGAAAGGCTTACAATGTAATAAAATTATTGCAGCCACAACATTCCATATCTCCAGGATAATGTCTTCGTGACTCTGTTCTACAACTATAAATCATGCTATACACCGAAACATTAAAGAGAAACTGCAAAACAACTGAGCCTTTATCCAGTTTCCTAATAAGCCCCGTGAAAGCTCTATATCCCAATCATTTTCGACTGTTTATACAGTATATGCTTGCTCTTATTTCAAAGTAGCAAGCTTCCTCTTTCAAAACACTCCCTCTGCTGGGTTTCAGGAAAGCAGATCCTTACCGCGTCAGATCTTTTGTGGAGTTTATTTTGGCCGCTGGTCCTTGCAGTGGAGTAAAGTTGATGTAGACAACTATTGTTTGCCATTTGGAAAACTTAACTTTATTTCAACACAAGGAGACTGACAGCAGACATTCCCATGAGCACTGCCAACTATACAACTTGAGACAAGCTTCCCTTTCACTTAACCCCTCGGAGAACAAGGAGGCCAGTATGCAAAACATCAAATATGAATCTGAACAAAGCATTGTGGTGAAATAAATAGCACTTGTTATGTACAGAGTGTTACCTATGTGAAAGAATATAGATTCCACACATTTGTACCTCCATCCAACATGCCAAAGCTAAAGAAGACATTTAACCTATTACGAAGGGTGAACTATATATTTAACAATCTCTTAGATTGTAAGCTCCAAGGAGCAGGGTCCTCCTAACCCTCTTGTATTGAACTGTATTGTTGCTGTATTGTCTCCCTTTATATTGGAAAGTGCTGAGCAAACTGTTGGTGCTATATAAATCCTGTATTATAATAATAATAAATAAAACAAAAAGGAGAATCAGTGAATACCACATAGACTGGTACCAAACATTGGTGTTATAAACCACCAATGTGAGCAAATAGGACCTCCTTTTACATGGTTTAACAAAAAAAGAAAAAAGCCTAAATACTTCCTATTCCGGAAAAACATTGCTTTTCGATTCTTCTATGGCTGTCACATGACCAAATGCCAAGGCTTCGGTCACATGATCTTAACAGAGGATGCATTCCACTAGTGCTGCTGATTGGCTAGTTCTGCATAAACTTTAGCCCCAAGAGCCTCAGTATCTTGATAACAGACTATCAACAAGAGGATAAAGCAGCAACTGTGGGTATAGGATTATAACTTTTTTTTTTTTTTTTTTAATGGTTGAACTGGATGGACTTTTGTCAGCCAGACTAACTATAACTAAATTCCCTCAGGCTTCACAGGTATTTGATTTTTTTTTTGTGGTTTATGAGTACTATGAGGCAATGGATATCCAGCTGGGCTTCTTCCTCATCATCTCTGGGGTCCTGTCCCTCATTATCCTTGGCTTCTGCTGGCTCATCCAGGCTCTGCAGGACCTCCAGGGCACCACAACCAATTGCACTGCCGCTCACTCCCACGTGTGTCCCTTCTGCCTGAGGGTTGGTGCCGCCGCCCCCCCCCCCCCCCCCCCAAGAAATGCCACAGAAGGCAAACGCCTTGTTTGCCTTGCTGCATATACACCACTGCTTAGGCACTGTCACATACAAAGGGAGGTCACTGCTATTGTTTAGGAGGAATTTAAGACTGAAAAGGTACAAGGTACATTTTTCATGTTCATATCCTCAGTCTTTGGCATTTTTTGGATCCGTCTCACAGTGTAAAGTCTGTGTAGGAGCTAGCACTAAACTATTGACGGAGACAGGCATTATTTACTAGAGTCAGGATTTATGCACTTGTCTGCTGGGCACTTATACCCCCTTCCTGCCCAGGCCAATTTTCAGCTTTCAGCCTTGTCGCACTTTGAATGACAATTGCACGGTCATGCCACGCTGTACCCATATGACATTTGTATGCGTTTTATTGGTTTTATTTTTTGTGCTATAAACAAAAAAGAGAGCAAAACATTTTGAAAAAAAAGTTTGTTTCTATTATAAAATTTTGCAAACAAAATGTGCATTGATGAGGCTGCACTGATAGGCAGCACTGATGGGATGAGTTGGCACGGATAGGCAGCACTGATGGGCACTTATAGGCGGCACTGCTGAACACTGATGGGTGGCATTGCTGGGCGGCATTGCTAGGCACAGGAGAGTGGCACTGCAGGGTACAGGTGGGTGGCATAGCTGGGCACGGATCATCAGGGCATAGCTGATCACGTGGTAAAAGGCCACAGTGATTGGCCGTTTACCATATCACATGATCAGCTGTGTCTGTAGGACACAGCGATCACCAGCCGCGCCGGGTGAGCACCACCAGGGGACACGTACTGGGAGGACGTCCATGGATGTCCTCCAAGAACTAGACAACAGCACTCTAGCCGTCTTTCGGCTATAGCGTGGTCGGGAACCGGTTATACATAACAACTGCAAAGAATACTGGCATGCCACAGTACTAACATACTGCTCAGGCCCAGGACTGGTTCCTGCAAGAAGTGGCCTAGCTTCAAAAGTAAAGGAACATGGAACATCTGCTCACATTTTGAAAAGTATAGAGGACCATATAGTAAATATAATAAATTGCTCAAAAACGTTAAAAATAATTCTGCCATTCTCACTATAATTATGGTCCATACATTTACAAATATAGTACTTTAATTGTAAATATAAAAAAAGGAAAGTTTATAGTACCCATCCTATTGACCAGGTAGAATGAAGTAACAGAGGAAAACAGTAAGGAAGGGATAGACCCTCTGGCAGGTTTTTATTGCGGTCTGTGAATGCATTCAGGCAATATTCATAATGGACAAGACATTGCAGAAAAAAAGAAGTGTTAACTGGCACTAAGCTTTTACTCCCAATTAATTTCAATATTTAAATACATACAGTATACTGCTTTCTTGGCTCTTTGTCTAGTTCCATACTGCAATCACTAAAAGGCTATTGTGCAAGTAATACATCATTAATATCCCTTCCTACTGAAAAAGAAAATCATTTTAGCCAACTAGAGTCACAATATTTAGCTGCTGAACTTTAAACAGTTTAATTAGTCGTGCAAACACATTTTTTACTGGATTTTCCCAAAGCCATTATTTATCATCAAACGCATAAAGACAGCCTCTCAGAAATGCCACCGAGCATTTAGCTTTGGTGAAAAGATTATATAATAAAACAAAGTGCTTGTTTAGAAGCTTTCAACATGAAGCTTAATAAAAAAAAAAATATGAAATGCAATTCTGTCACTCTGGGCCAATACCACCAATTTCATTAAGTGACAGTATCCCTTTTCTTGAAACAACTGCCCTTCTTAACCAAAAAAAACAAAAAACATACAAATACTGCCCAATAGAACCAAGCAACTCAGACAAATAGCCACAACCTACAGCAAATAACATATCCAGGAAACACAAGTATAAAACATGCCAGTTAAGGCAGGCCAAAGATGATGCAATTTTCTTTCCTGCAACCACAGTCAGTGTTGATGGGGGAATCCCTCCTACTGTGTTCTCCCAGTAGGGAGCCATCCCTGTCGGGAGAACAGTGATTGTTGCTAACAGCTATAGTAATAACCGCATGAACAATCTGACATGCTGGTTGTACCCAAGTTGTAAAACAATCATACTGGATACAAACAGCTTTCCCATATATGGTTCGAATCTCAGCCGGTCCCTGCTGAACCAGCCAAGATTCGAACCATCTACGACTGGCTTCAATAATACTGCAACTAAAGGAAAACCCAACCAGAGGAAACCAATGACAACATGGAGGCAACATATGGACTCCATGCAGATGGCATCAGCATTACTCCAAACCAGGGTCTAAAGTTGCGACTACTGTCAAGACTAAGTGTTTCCTCCAAGTTATAAAGCTTTAGAATATTTTTCAGAGACTTGTAGTGCAGCTTCATTGTAAAATGGGTAATTTCAGCTGGTAAAAGTTCTGTCGCCATGTAGGAGCTAGCAATAATACTTACCCACTCTCTGCACATATTAGAAAGTTTTAAACATATGTGAAAGCTATACCTGAAAGATACCAGTAGTCAGCAGAAACCAACTACCACTGACTATAAAAACAACTTGTGAAATGCTCATATGTGCATAATCAATCCATTTTACATCTAGCAAGAATAATATTCCACATCGGTGGTAGCTCAAGTTATACCAAGTGCCAAAGGACCAACTACCCAAAAATATTTGTTTTAAAAACAGGGGTGTCCAATCTGTGACCCAAGATGGCTATGAATGTGGAACAACACAAAATTGTAAAAGTAAAAATGTTGATTTTTGGGGGGATTTTTTTCTAAAAATGTGTTTAAACTTGCGGCTGAAGAAAAAATTGACAGTGACTTTGCTGCACTTTTATAAGTTTTATTTTCACAAAGAAAAATCTCCCACTCTTAACAATCACGCCTTCTTCAGGTCAACCGTTTTCAGCAGCACCTTCTTCCAGTGTGGCCAGAAAAGTCAAAAGGTTTGACACCCCTGTTATATATGGAACCAGGAGAGTCAGCTCCTGGCTTCTTAAATGATGTATAAAATTTAACACCGATCCCTGACTCTTCCTTTCAACTTTAGTTCTGGATGTTTCCACTCATGCTTGTATGTTGCAGCAACTCCTGTTATATTCTCCATAACAGAGTCCTTAAATATAATAAAAAAGGCCATACATTATACAATTATCTGGAGATTTTTGGTTTAGATTTACCAAAAACCATATAATAGGAGGACAAACCTAAACAACACTTTCAGTTGTATCCAATTAGGCAGGCCCTTGCACTACACAGTTGAAGGTAAATCTAAAGGAAATTGGGCAGAAAATTGGAAGATAATTGTATAATGTATGGCCAGCCTAAGGCCTGGCTAGTAGCTCAGGACTTGAAATTTTAAGCCCTGATCTATAGCATCTATAAAATCTGAAATATCAGTTATAGGCCTCATTCAGAAGGGAGCCAACACCCGTAGTTTGTGATTGAGCTCTTTGATTACATAGTTTTAGGTGTTTGTAACCCATTCATGTCTAAGGGAACACAGCAACTGCAACTTAGCACCCATCTGAATGAGGTCTTAGGTAGTCTTTGAAAAGCCCCGGTCTGTCCACAGAGCACTCATCTCAACGAAAACATTTCCATAAGATACGTGCATTTAATGTATTTCATGTATGTTATTTATCTGTAAAAGCCTCCTTTATTAGTAGATATCCAAACTCCTGTTGGGCACCTCCATCTTGGAAGTGATGTCAGCAGACTGACCAGTCTTTCAAGTGACGTTCTATATCCCTGGTGCCCAACCTGCAGCTCTTTGGTGTACGATGTGTGGCCCTCGGACCTCAGCAGTTTGCAGTGGGAACATTGATTAGGATAACAACATTGATCTTCAGTAGCCTCATGTAACATATTGGGGTTGATTTACTAAAACTGAAATGTGCAAAAACTAGTGCACCTCTGCATAGAAACCAATCAGCTTACAGTTTTTGCTGTCAAAGCCTAATTGAACAAGCTGAAATTAGAAGCTCATTGGCTACCATGCAACGCTGGACTAGATTTTGCACTCTCCAGTTTTAGTAACTCAACCCCATTGTCTTCTGTAGTATATCCAAAGCCAAAAATATAGCATTTCCACACTCTCTGACCCTCATTTCCACTATTGGGTCTGCAGTTTTACAACTTTTAGAAAACCCTTATGATTAAGTCGATGACGAAACGCGTCAAGGGGAAGTAACGTCAACACGCACACGGGAACCGGAAGTCGACTGGCAGCCATTTTGGATAAGGGAAAGACCATCTGATTGTCCCTGGTCACTTCCTGGATGACAGCAAAACTGTATTATGGTATTTTAAAGCGTTTTTCAAGTTGGCAAAATGTAAGCACCTTGATTAAAGGTTAATTTTATGATTTATCTTGGCGGTATCACACTATTTTGTCCCTTATATGCTTACATTTATATGTTTGATGGGGACATATGGGGGTTTATTTACTAAAGCTGGAGAGTCCAAAATCAGACTCCCTTCTGCATAGAAACCAATCAGCTTCTAACCTCAGCTTGTTCAATGAAGCTTTGGCAATGAAACCTAGAAGCTGATTGGTTTCTATTCAGAAGGGAGTCTGATTTTGGACTCTCCAGCTTTAGTAAATAAACCCCATGGAGTCTCAAGGCTTCTGGATCCTGATAGTATTATGAAGGCGGATTAAACTGGGTAAAGATCCACAGGAGGACTGTCTCCCACCTATCTTTTTTGGAATATTGATAAGGGTATGCATTCCTTACTGCATTTAGAAGTGTCACAGTGTTTGTTTGAGTAGGAGCACTGAAGAGTGATTCACATTCACAGTGGTATTTCACTGTTTGGATTCACAGTTTTTTCACTGATTATCAATGTGATTGGGTCTTCACTTGAATGAAGTCACTATAATTTATAATTATTTTATTTAAAAAGATAATACACTATGTGATATTTTCTTTTTTTTGAGGAATATTATCAGGGAATGTTTCTGAAAGATTTTTGAACACATTATTACTCGAGAGGAACTTGATTTTAGCTAGTTTTGGACTTATAGGGTTTGGACTGCACATATTTATTTATTATTGAGGATTTATTTTATAGCATCTTCTGCTTATTAATTTTTGTACATCTTTTGGGGTAAAGGTGTTGATGGTGCTGTGGGGAATTGTGTTTATATAGTGTTTATTTAGAGAGTGGTTTTTTATTTTATTTAGTTTTACAGACCTCTCAAGCATTATAAAAAAATTATGCGGCCCCTTGGTGATGTCAGGGGCCGCATTTGTTCATAAGTTGGCAACCACTGACCTATAGTAATCCCCTTCACTTCACCTCCGAAATATATATAAATAATTAGGTGGGAGGTGAGGCGTGGAGGAGCTGTCCCAGCACAGAAAGTAATTAAACACTCCCAAAATCTGGGAGGGCTGCAGAACGCTAAACGTTTGTTGGCTGTCTTTAGGTTTTTCAGAATAAAAACCAGTAAATATCTGCTTCAGTAATTGAATGGTTTAATTTAGTACCTATATACTGTGACTCTTGCAGGCTAAAATAATTACCTTGTTCAATAAACCGGGATATTAATGTTTATTACTTTATAGTGATTGAAATATGAAAGTAGACGAGGGAGGGGGTCGTGCTAGGGAACGGACTCTTCCTGGAGTAGTACATTTTCTACAAGATAAAAGGCACGTTGCAAGTGAATAAAAAATTATTTAAGAAAAGACAAAACACTAAAGCATTTAATATACTAGATCTTCTGTGCTTTTACTTGACATTTTTGCAGCCAAAGTTACTAACATTTTAGCAAGTTTCTACCTCAATTTAAGAATTAATTTTTACAGCTTGTATTTTGTGAGACAATTAAATCAGAACAGCCACACTAGGGAGAAAAGCCCAATAAGATGTTTGACATCTGTGATAAAACTGCGACAATCTCCTTTGTAGATTTGTAGTGCAAATTAGACAAAGAAAGCACAGAACAAAATGTCATGTTAATGAAACAAGCCAACCAAGTGACAGGATCCTGAGATGCAGGTTTTGTTTTAATTTCATCAATTTAGAGAGAGAATAGGAGTGTTTGCTGGGTTTTTTTTTTAACCAAATGACAAGGGTAAACCAGTTCAAGTAGCTGTACATCCAATCAGTACATTTTTTACTATGTTGCAAAACATTATTATTTTGGTTGGGATTTTAAGACACTTAGTAATACCCAGAAATATTCTTTCAGCTCGGTTCACATCAGTGTGGTGCCGTAAACCCCATGTGATTCACACAGGAATCGCAACGCATTCCTGTACAAATCCCATGCGACTTGTATGCGGTGCGATTGGAGCTATACATGCATACATACATACCGCACCAAAAACATGCAGGACCCTTTTTTGGTCTGCACTAGAATCGGATCGCATAGGTATTCCAATTCTGCACATCGCACCGCTCTTTGCAGACCGCTTTCGGGTGTTGTTAACTTAACACACACACCCGCAGCGTTTCGCATGCACGGGGTGCGAGTCTGATGCGGTGTGGAATTCGCACTGAAAATGCTGCGAATTCCGCACCGCATCACTGTGAACCAGGGCTTAATCAAAGCTATAGATATTGAAAGACTGAAAACAAGGTTTGGAATTACATTAACATGTTAAAATGTATCAACCCAATCTGGCATAAAATGTGCCACATCCCTCAAGCCATTGCAAAAAAGAATTGTTTTTGGTTAGGATCTTTAGGGTCCTTTCACACCTAAACGCAGTGGGATGCAGTTGGCTGCCTTTTGGTCTGCAATCCAACTGCATAGACAGTCCAAAATCCAAGCTATCCTATGGGCATGTTCACACCACTGCAGTGCAGCATGCTGCATTTTTCCGCATTGCAAACACGCAAACGCATGAAAATGAAATGCAACGCATCACAGTGCAGATAGAAGCCCAAAGAAAGAAGGAAGTGACCTCACGAGTCAAATACAGATAGAAAAGCTGCATGTGTGTGCACCTCGGGTAGAGCATGCCTGCTATATGGCTTCAGATGGTATCAATTCCACCATCTTAAAGTCTAGAACATTTGCTTGGACACAAGAGGGGAAGTGGTGGTTGACGGCACAAATCTCAATATTCTATCTTGCCCAGCAGAGCATGATAGCCAATGGTCTACCCTTTATGCCATTCTCTGGCCCTTTACTGGAAACAAATACAATTGTTTCTCGCTCTTCGCTCCTCACAAGACCTCCTACTCTCCAGTTCCCTGGTCTCCTCCTCCCATTCCCGATTCCAGGACTTCTCCAGGTCTTCCCCCATCCTCTGGAACTCATTACCCCAATCCATCAGACTGTCATCTACCGTCCTCACCTTTAGGCGCACCCTGAAAACCCATCTCTTCAGGGAAGCCTACCCCGCCCTCACCTAACAGCCGATCTCCTCCACTCCTCCTACCACTCCATCCCCCACAGCCACTTCCTCCTGTACCACTATCCCCTCCCTCCTAGATTGTAAGCTCCAAGGAGCAGGGCCCTCAAACCCCTCGTGTATTGTATTGTTACTGTATTGTCTCATGTACTGTCCCCCACTATAATGTACAGCGCTGAGCAAACTTTTTGGTGCTATATAAAAACTGTATAATAATAATATCATACACCAGCTTTCATTACCCTATATTTTATTTCTCATTTACTATTTTTTATTTCTCATTTTCCCCCATTTGTCTATATTTTGTATATATTTGTTTTCCCAACCCCCCAGTTTTATACCACTGCCTACTGTATCCATATAGTCTCATATGTTTTATTTCCTTTTTTGGTTTCCCCCCGCCCCCCCAAGGTTTTTATTCTCCAAGGTTTCCTTTATCTCCTCTTCACTTTCCCCCCAGCCACCACACTGCAGTGAGTATTACTGGCATATCCTTTTTAGTTTCATGTGTATATATCCTTGTCTTTTATGCATGTCGTTTAAGCTTTGTAATCCTGATCCGGCGCTCTTAGCGTTAATCACGGCACCCCTGCTCGCCATGTGACTTAAGCGATTGATCATCCCCGCCTACCGGCTTTGCCCATATAAGCCCACACTAAGATGGCAGCCAGATCAGCCTGACGGAGTGAGCATGCTCCGAACGCACACGCCATCTTGGAAACTTGGTCCATGTGGTGACATCATCCCTGCGAGCCTCCCTGTGCCCCTCTGCTACTCCCCGAGCGCTGGACACCACCGAAGCGGCAGGAAAACACCCAGAGTGCGGCCAAAGGACCTGATGCTCCCACTGGACCTCCATCACTTGGCATGCCTACCTGTTACCTACTAGGGATGCACCGAAATTTCGTTGGTGGAAACGTTTCGCCCGAAAACACCCCTTTCAGCCGTCGGCCAAAATTAAAAAAAAGCACTGATACAGGTGCCGAAAAAACCCCGCCCCTCGCAGCTAGGTAGTTCTCAGCCTTACCTGAGAAACCATCAAACGATCCCGGCGCTGGGCATGAGTGAAGGAAAAATGGCCTCCACTCATCTCTATGCCCTTGGCGGACCGGAGCGATGTCACTTCCGGTCTCTTTTTTTCTTTTTATTAAAAGCACTAGATCAATGCTTTTTTTTGATCCATGCTTTACATTGCAGAGGAGAGATGTGGGGTCTTATTGACCCCACATCTCTCCATAAAGAGGACCTGTCCCTAATTATTTCTATCACAAGGGATGCATGCATTTTTTGTGATAAGAATAAAAAGTGATTAAACTTTTTTTTTTAAAAAAAAGGGACAGTGCAAAAAGAAAAAAAAAAAATTAAATTAAAAATAAAAAAAAAAGTTTAAAGTGCCCCCGTGCTTGCATGTAATGGTGAATGTATACGTAGGCCATGCCCACATAAGTAAATGGTGTTCAAACCACACACGTGAGGTATCGCCACAAACGTCAGAGCAAGAGCAGTAATTTTCACACTAAACCTCCTCTGTAACTTTACACTGATAACCTGTAGAAATGTTTAAAGCATCACCCATGGAGATTTTAAGTACCGCAGTTTCATGCCATTCCATGAGTGTGCGCAATTTTAAAGCGTGACATGTTGGGTATCTATTTACTCGCCGTAACATTCTTTCATATTTTACAAGCAAATTGGATATATATTGATTTTTTTTAATCAAAGTGTATTTTGTTCCAAAAAACATATTTTTAAAAACTGCGCATTTTGGTTTCGGTTTTCAGCCAAGTGCTTTTTCAATTTTCGGTTTCGGTACCAGAATTTTCATTTCAGTGCACCACTATTACCTACCTATGTGAGTGCAATTTTACCATTAAATCTGCCTGATTTTAACTGTCTACACTTAAGAGTGGTGCTGCTGTCTCTCTTCTCTAAATTATTTATCCCCCAACTGTTTGTCCCAATTGTTTAATCAATCGATTGCTGAATTTGTTTGATGCAACATTGGTTGTAGATTTGCCAGCACTGATCCAACTGGAGTCAATAAAAAAAGGTGAGACATCAAACATGTCCCATACAAAGCAATAATGAGCACATGATCTAAAGCAGTGGTTGTCAACTTATGAGCTAAAGGGGGCCTCAAAGGTGGCCTATGACATCACCAAAGGGGTGCACATTTCATTCAATATATCTAATGCTTGGGAGGACTGTCAGAAACTGCAGATCAAAGAGGAAAGCCAGAGAGTGTGAACATGCTACATTTTCAGCTGAGGATATGCTGGAGAAGACAATATGAAACTGGGAATATATTACATGGTGCTAGTAGAGATAAATGCTATTATCCTAATCATTGTTCCCACTACAGACTGCTGAGGACCGAGGGCCGCATGTGGCCCTTGGGCTGCAGGTTGGACACCAAAGATCTAAAGTAATAGTTTATAACAACATGAACCTTATAAAATATTTAATATGCATCCATACATAAGCTCATATTACATAAATGTAATACACACCATTTACCATCTAACCATTGGTGTTCTGCTCCATGACATACCATCACAAAATACACCGAAGATTTCAGAAATAAAATAGTGGTTGTAACAGTTACGCATTTCACAGTTGAACTCTGCATCTTAGGATCTCATTGGAAATGAGATCTACGAGTATTCATATTAGACACAAATATAATAGTCATTTCATTTTGGACCATATAAATTCATTTATATATTGAACTTATATGACACCATGTATGATCCCCGTGGGAGTAGATGGGATCAAATGGAACAGGATT